>NW_028125455.1:0-217777 GCF_965194825.1 Balaenoptera physalus | reverse complement strand
AGGTCCTTGTCAACAGAGCAGCCCTAAACTTTGGGGTGCTTGTGTCTTGCTGATTTTCAATTTTCCCACTTTATCCCCCCATGCGTGGAAGTGCCCTATGCTCTCTAAGCTGTGTTTTTTAGATGTTTCAGGACACACCGTACACTTCTCCAGAGTGGCTGTTGGCGATTTACATCCCGCCCATCAGTGTAGCAAGGCTCCGATTCCTCCATGGCCTGTCCTGCATTTCTGGTTTTGACACTTTTTTCAGCATGGCCCTTTTGACCGATTGGAAGCGAGACTTCTTTGTAGCGCTGATTTGCCTTTCCAGGTTGCTTGGTTGGCCAAAAAGGGCGTATGCGTTTTTTCCTGAATATATTCAGGAAAAAACGCATACGCCCTTTTTGGCCAAGGGCATCATTGTCAACGTTTTGCCGCTTTTCATGTGCTTTAAAGGCGATTCGAATCTACCTCCTGAAATCTGTTTCCTGCAATTCTACCTTGATTTCAAATCCTCTTATTTGCCTTCCCTCAATATATTTGTGGACGAGAGTTATCATTTATAACTCTGCAGGTTTGTGAATTGCAGTGCCCTGAAGCTCCATTTTACAAGTCGCTTTTTTGGGAGCTGGCCGCAAAAGCGCAGGATGGCTTCAGGCCCTGTTCTGGTTCCGGGGGGCAGGCTGAGCCTGTGGTTAATTCTTCTTCCTGATGGGAAAATAGAGTGACCTGTGCCTGTCCCAACACCAAGAGCTAGTCTCTCATTGGTTCCCCGTCTTCCCGTTCATCCTCAGGACAAATTGCAACCTGTACGGAACAGGAGATTAAAGGTGCTGAGGCTCCAAGTAGGGAGATTGCTAGTAAAGTGGCTGGAATGGCGAACCCGAGCACAAGGAGATGAGAAATGAGGTGCGTTTTAGAAACCTTTCCCCATCACACGGTGTACCATCTTCTGGGTTTCTCATGCATGTTTTCGATGTAGGAAGATGCCCTTGAACCTGGAGATTTGGGACCCATGCGATGGGTAGCACGCAGTATTACTTTAAAGGGTCTGCGTTTGCTCACCCAACCTCACCAAACCTCTCAGCCCCAAGAGTGTCCACCCTTATGTCTCATCCAGCTGTGGGTCTAGATATGGTCAATCCAGGTTGCATCACAGCCCCTGAACGAATTGTGTAAGAATTTCTCTGTCTTTCCCTGTCTTTGTTTCATGGGTTTTTAAAAGTAATTTATTTTTATAATGGGGTTTAGCTGCTTTTCACGGCTCTGTTTATGCCGCTTTACACCCACTTGACACACTAACAGAGAGATATCAATACATAGGTTTTAAGATTATTACTAGTCAGATATATTCTTGTGCGGTGAATCGGGCGTGTTGAGTCCAGTTCTCTGAGCAAGGAGTAGGTCTTGTCTATTACATATTGGGTTTATGGAACGGTATCTGAGCTAATTTGAAACTCTTGTTTTATGTATCACCCCACCTCACCTTTCCCGTTAAGCAGCCATAGTGTGTTTTCTGCATGTGTGACTCTGTTCTGTTTTGTAATTCAGTTCAAGTGTAACGGTTTTTACATTCCCTCTATAAGTGACACCTTATGAGAAGTGTCCTTTTCTGTGTGACTTATTTCACTTAGAATCGTCTTACCTAAATCCACTCATCATGCTGCTACTAGCCTTATGACATTGATTTCATGGCTGAGTGATATTCCATTGTACATAAGAACCACGCATTTTTGATCCATTTTTCGCTTTCCTGGGATATTTAAGGTGGAATGAAGTGGAGGTCCTTGTCAACAGAGCAGCCCTAAACTTTGGGGTGCTTGTGTCTTGCTGATTTTCAATTTTCCCACTTTATCCCCCCATGCGTGGAAGTGCCCTATGCTCTCTAAGCTGTGTTTTTTAGATGTTTCAGGACACACCGTACACTTCTCCAGAGTGGCTGTTGGCGATTTACATCCCGCCCATCAGTGTAGCAAGGCTCCCATTTCTCCATGTCCTGTCCTGCATTTCTGGTTTTGACACTTTTTTCAGCATGGCCCTTTTGACCGATGGGAAGCGAGACTTCTTTGTAGCGCTGATTTGCCTTTCCAGGTTGCTTGGTTGGCCAAAAAGGGCGTATGCGTTTTTTCCTGAATATATTCAGGAAAAAACGCATACGCCCTTTTTGGCCAAGGGCATCATTGTCAACGTTTTGCCGCTTTTCATGTGCTTTAAAGGCGATTCGAATCTACCTCCTGAAATCTGTTTCCTGCAATTCTGCCTTGATTTCAAATCCTCTTCTTTGCCTTCCCTCAATATATTTGTGGACGAGAGTTATCTTTTATAACTCTGCAGGTTTGTGAATTGCAGTGCCCTGAGGCTCCATTTTACAAGTCGCTTTTTTGGGAGCTGGCCGCAAAAGCGCAGGATGGCTTCAGGCCCTGTTCTGGTTCCGGGGGGCAGGCTGAGCCTGTGGTTAATTCTTCTTCCTGATGGGAAAATAGAGTGACCTGTGCCTGTCCCAACACCAAGAGCTAGTCTCTCATTGGTTCCCCGTCTTCCCGTTCATCCTCAGGACAAATTGCAACCTGTACGGAACAGGAGGTTAAAGGTGCTGAGGCTCCAAGTAGGGAGATTGCTAGTAAAGTGGCTGGAATGGCGAACCCGAGCACAAGGAGATGAGAAATGAGGTGCGTTTTAGAAACCTTTCCCCATCACACGGTGTACCATCTTCTGGGTTTCTCATGCATGTTTTCGATGTAGGAAGATGCCCTTGAACCTGGAGATTTGGGACCCATGCGATGGGTAGCACGCAGTATTACTTTAAAGGGTCTGCGTTTGCTCACCCAACCTCACCAAACCTCTCAGCCCCAAGAGTGTCCACCCTTATGTCTCATCCAGCTGTGGGTCTAGATATGGTCAATCCAGGTTGCATCACAGCCCCTGAATAATTGTGTAAGAATTTCTCTGTCTTTCCCTGTCTTTGTTTCATGGGTTTTTAAAAGTAATTTATTTTTATAATGGGGTTTAGCTGCTTTTCACGGCTGTGTTTATGCCGCTTTACACCCACTTGACACACTAACAGAGAGATATCAATACATAGGTTTTAAGATTATTACTAGTCAGATATATTCTTGTGCGGTGAATCGGGCGTGTTGAGTCCAGTTCTCTGAGCAAGGAGTAGGTCTTGTCTATTACATATTGGGTTTATGGAACGGTATCTGAGCTAATTTGAAACTCTTGTTTTATGTATCACCCCACCTCACCTTTCCCGTTAAGCAGCCATAGTGTGTTTTCTGCATGTGTGACTCTGTTCTGTTTTGTAATTCAGTTCAAGTGTAACGGTTTTTACATTCCCTCTATAAGTGACACCTTATGAGAAGTGTCCTTTTCTGTGTGACTTATTTCACTTAGAATCGTCTTACCTAAATCCACTCATCATGCTGCTACTAGCCTTATGACATTGATTTCATGGCTGAGTGATATTCCATTGTACATAAGGACCACAACTTTTTGATCCATTTTTCGCTTTCCTGGGATATTTAAGGTGGAATGAAGTGGAGGTCCTTGTCAACAGAGCAGCCCTAAACTTTGGGGTGCTTGTGTCTTGCTGATTTTCAATTTTCCCACTTTATCCCCCCATGCGTGGAAGTGCCCTATGCTCTCTAAGCTGTGTTTTTTAGATGTTTCAGGACACACCGTACACTTCTCCAGAGTGGCTGTTGGCGATTTACATCCCGCCCATCAGTGTAGCAAGGCTCCGATTCCTCCATGGCCTGTCCTGCATTTCTGGTTTTGACACTTTTTTCAGCATGGCCCTTTTGACCGATGGGAAGCGAGACTTCTTTGTAACGCTGATTTGCCTTTCCAGGTTGCTTGGTTGGCCAAAAAGGGCGTATGCGTTTTTTCCTGAATATATTCAGGAAAAAACGCATACGCCCTTTTTGGCCAAGGGCATCATTGTCAACGTTTTGCCGCTTTTCATGTGCTTTAAAGGCGATTCGAATCTACCTCCTGAAATCTGTTTCCTGCAATTCTGCCTTGATTTCAAATCCTCTTCTTTGCCTTCCCTCAATATATTTGTGGACGAGAGTTATCATTTATAACTCTGCAGGTTTGTGAATTGCAGTGCCCTGAAGCTCCATTTTACAAGTCGCTTTTTTGGGAGCTGGCCGCAAAAGCGCAGGATGGCTTCAGGCCCTGTTCTGGTTCCGGGGGGCAGGCTGAGCCTGTGGTTAATTCTTCTTCCTGATGGGAAAATAGAGTGACCTGTGCCTGTCCCAACACCAAGAGCTAGTCTCTCATTGGTTCCCCGTCTTCCCGTTCATCCTCAGGACAAATTGCAACCTGTACGGAACAGGAGATTAAAGGTGCTGAGGCTCCAAGTAGGGAGATTGCTAGTAAAGTGGCTGGAATGGTGAACCCGAGCACAAGGAGATGAGAAATGAGGTGCGTTTTAGAAACCTTTCCCCATCACACGGTGTACCATCTTCTGGGTTTCTCATGCATGTTTTCGATGTAGGAAGATGCCCTTGAACCTGGAGATTTGGGACCCATGCGATGGGTAGCACGCAGTATTACTTTAAAGGGTCTGCGTTTGCTCACCCAACCTCACCAAACCTCTCAGCCCCAAGAGTGTCCACCCTTATGTCTCATCCAGCTGTGGGTCTAGATATGGTCAATCCAGGTTGCATCACAGCCCCTGAACGAATTGTGTAAGAATTTCTCTGTCTTTCCCTGTCTTTGTTTCATGGGTTTTTAAAAGTAATTTATTTTTATAATGGGGTTTAGCTGCTTTTCACGGCTCTGTTTATGCCGCTTTACACCCACTTGACACACTAACAGAGAGATATCAATACATAGGTTTTAAGATTTTTACTAGTCAGATATATTCTTGTGCGGTGAATCGGGCGTGTTGAGTCCAGTTCTCTGAGCAAGGAGTAGGTCTTGTCTATTACATATTGGGTTTATGGAACGGTATCTGAGCTAATTTGAAACTCTTGTTTTATGTATCACCCCACCTCACCTTTCCCGTTAAGCAGCCATAGTGTGTTTTCTGCATGTGTGACTCTGTTCTGTTTTGTAATTCAGTTCAAGTGTAACGGTTTTTACATTCCCTCTATAAGTGACACCTTATGAGAAGTGTCCTTTTCTGTGTGACTTATTTCACTTAGAATCGTCTTACCTAAATCCACTCATCATGCTGCTACTAGCCTTATGACATTGATTTCATGGCTGAGTGATATTCCATTGTACATAAGGACCACAACTTTTTGATCCATTTTTCGCTTTCCTGGGATATTTAAGGTGGAATGAAGTGGAGGTCCTTGTCAACAGAGCAGCCCTAAACTTTGGGGTGCTTGTGTCTTGCTGATTTTCAATTTTCCCACTTTATCCCCCCATGCGTGGAAGTGCCCTATGCTCTCTAAGCTGTGTTTTTTAGATGTTTCAGGACACACCGTACACTTCTCCAGAGTGGCTGTTGGCGATTTACATCCCGCCCATCAGTGTAGCAAGGCTCCGATTCCTCCATGGCCTGTCCTGCATTTCTGGTTTTGACACTTTTTTCAGCATGGCCCTTTTGACCAATGGGAAGCGAGACTTCTTTGTAGCGCTGATTTGCCTTTCCAGGTTGCTTGGTTGGCCAAAAAGGGCGTATGCGTTTTTTCCTGAATATATTCAGGAAAAAACGCATACGCCCTTTTTGGCCAAGGGCATCATTGTCAACGTTTTGCCGCTTTTCATGTGCTTTAAAGGCGATTCGAATCTACCTCCTGAAATCTGTTTCCTGCAATTCTGCCTTGATTTCAAATCCTCTTCTTTGCCTTCCCTCAATATATTTGTGGACGAGAGTTATCATTTATAACTCTGCAGGTTTGTGAATTGCAGTGCCCTGAAGCTCCATTTTACAAGTCGCTTTTTTGGGAGCTGGCCGCAAAAGCGCAGGATGGCTTCAGGCCCTGTTCTGGTTCCGGGGGGCAGGCTGAGCCTGTGGTTAATTCTTCTTCCTGATGGGAAAATAGAGTGACCTGTGCCTGTCCCAACACCAAGAGCTAGTCTCTCATTGGTTCCCCGTCTTCCCGTTCATCCTCAGGACAAATTGCAACCTGTACGGAACAGGAGGTTAAAGGTGCTGATGCTCCAAGTAGGGAGATTGCTAGTAAAGTGGCTGGAATGGCGAACCCGAGCACAAGGAGATGAGAAATGAGGTGCGTTTTAGAAACCTTTCCCCATCACACGGTGTACCATCTTCTGGGTTTCTCATGCATGTTTTCGATGTAGGAAGATGCCCTTGAACCTGGAGATTTGGGACCCATGCGATGGGTAGCACGCAGTATTAATTTAAAGGGTCTGCGTTTGCTCACCCAACCTCACCAAACCTCTCAGCCCCAAGAGTGTCCACCCTTATGTCTCATCCAGCTGTGGGTCTAGATATGGTCAATCCAGGTTGCATCACAGCCCCTGAACGACTTGTGTAAGAATTTCTCTGTCTTTCCCTGTCTTTGTTTCATGGGTTTTTAAAAGTAATTTATTTTTATAATGGGGTTTAGCTGCTTTTCACGGCTGTGTTTATGCCGCTTTACACCCACTTGACACACTAACAGAGAGATATCAATACATAGGTTTTAAGATTATTACTAGTCAGATATATTCTTGTGCGGTGAATCGGGCGTGTTGAGTCCAGTTCTCTGAGCAAGGAGTAGGTCTTGTCTATTACATATTGGGTTTATGGAACGGTATCTGAGCTAATTTGAAACTCTTGTTTTATGTATCACCCCACCTCACCTTTCCCGTTAAGCAGCCATAGTGTGTTTTCTGCATGTGTGACTCTGTTCTGTTTTGTAATTCAGTTCAAGTGTAACGGTTTTGACATTCCCTCTATAAGTGACACCTTATGAGAAGTGTCCTTTTCTGTGTGACTTATTTCACTTAGAATCGTCTTACCTAAATCCACTCATCATGCTGCTACTAGCCTTATGACATTGATTTCATTGCTGAGTGATATTCCATTGTACATAAGGACCACAACTTTTTGATCCATTTTTCGCTTTCCTGGGATATTTAAGGTGGAATGAAGTGGAGGTCCTTGTCAACAGAGCAGCCCTAAACTTTGGGGTGCTTGTGTCTTGCTGATTTTCAATTTTCCCACTTTATCCCCCCATGCGTGGAAGTGCCCTATGCTCTCTAAGCTGTGTTTTTTAGATGTTTCAGGACACACCGTACACTTATCCAGAGTGGCTGTTGGCGATTTACATCCCGCCCATCAGTGTAGCAAGGCTCCGATTCCTCCATGGCCTGTCCTGCATTTCTGGTTTTGACACTTTTTTCAGCATGGCCCTTTTGACCGATTGGAAGCGAGACTTCTTTGTAGCGCTGATTTGCCTTTCCAGGTTGCTTGGTTGGCCAAAAAGGGCGTATGCGTTTTTTCCTGAATATATTCAGGAAAAAACGCATACGCCCTTTTTGGCCAAGGGCATCATTGTCAACGTTTTGCCGCTTTTCATGTGCTTTAAAGGCGATTTGAATCTACCTCCTGAAATCTGTTTCCTGCAATTCTACCTTGATTTCAAATCCTCTTCTTTGCCTTCCCTCAATATATTTGTGGACGAGAGTTATCATTTATAACTCTGCAGGTTTGTGAATTGCAGTGCCCTGAAGCTCCATTTTACAAGTCGCTTTTTTGGGAGCTGGCCGCAAAAGCGCAGGATGGCTTCAGGCCCTGTTCTGGTTCCGGGGGGCAGGCTGAGCCTGTGGTTAATTCTTCTTCCTGATGGGAAAATAGAGTGACCTGTGCCTGTCCCAACACCAAGAGCTAGTCTCTCATTGGTTCCCCGTCTTCCCGTTCATCCTCAGGACAAATTGCAACCTGTACGGAACAGGAGATTAAAGGTGCTGAGGCTCCAAGTAGGGAGATTGCTAGTAAAGTGGCTGGAATGGCGAACCCGAGCACAAGGAGATGAGAAATGAGGTGCGTTTTAGAAACCTTTCCCCATCACACGGTGTACCATCTTCTGGGTTTCTCATGCATGTTTTCGATGTAGGAAGATGCCCTTGAACCTGGAGATTTGGGACCCATGCGATGGGTAGCACGCAGTATTACTTTAAAGGGTCTGCGTTTGCTCACCCAACCTCACCAAACCTCTCAGCCCCAAGAGTGTCCACCCTTATGTCTCATCCAGCTGTGGGTCTAGATATGGTCAATCCAGGTTGCATCACAGCCCCTGAACGAATTGTGTAAGAATTTCTCTGTCTTTCGCTGTCTTTGTTTCATGGGTTTTTAAAAGTAATTTATTTTTATAATGGGGTTTAGCTGCTTTTCACGGCTCTGTTTATGCCGCTTTACACCCACTTGACACACTAACAGAGAGATATCAATACATAGGTTTTAAGATTTTTACTAGTCAGATATATTCTTGTGCGGTGAATCGGGCGTGTTGAGTCCAGTTCTCTGAGCAAGGAGTAGGTCTTGTCTATTACATATTGGGTTTATGGAACGGTATCTGAGCTAATTTGAAACTCTTGTTTTATGTATCACCCCACCTCACCTTTCCCGTTAAGCAGCCATAGTGTGTTTTCTGCATGTGTGACTCTGTTCTGTTTTGTAATTCAGTTCAAGTGTAACGGTTTTTACATTCCCTCTATAAGTGACACCTTATGAGAAGTGTCCTTTTCTGTGTGACTTATTTCACTTAGAATCGTCTTACCTAAATCCACTCATCATGCTGCTACTAGCCTTATGACATTGATTTCATGGCTGAGTGATATTCCATTGTACATAAGGACCACAACTTTTTGATCCATTTTTCGCTTTCCTGGGATATTTAAGGTGGAATGAAGTGGAGGTCCTTGTCAACAGAGCAGCCCTAAACTTTGGGGTGCTTGTGTCTTGCTGATTTTCAATTTTCCCACTTTATCCCCCCATGCGTGGAAGTGCCCTATGCTCTCTAAGCTGTGTTTTTTAGATGTTTCAGGACACACCGTACACTTCTCCAGAGTGGCTGTTGGCGATTTACATCCCGCCCATCAGTGTAGCAAGGCTCCGATTCCTCCATGGCCTGTCCTGCATTTCTGGTTTTGACACTTTTTTCAGCATGGCCCTTTTGACCAATGGGAAGCGAGACTTCTTTGTAGCGCTGATTTGCCTTTCCAGGTTGCTTGGTTGGCCAAAAAGGGCGTATGCGTTTTTTCCTGAATATATTCAGGAAAAAACGCATACGCCCTTTTTGGCCAAGGGCATCATTGTCAACGTTTTGCCGCTTTTCATGTGCTTTAAAGGCGATTCGAATCTACCTCCTGAAATCTGTTTCCTGCAATTCTGCCTTGATTTCAAATCCTCTTCTTTGCCTTCCCTCAATATATTTGTGGACGAGAGTTATCATTTATAACTCTGCAGGTTTGTGAATTGCAGTGCCCTGAAGCTCCATTTTACAAGTCGCTTTTTTGGGAGCTGGCCGCAAAAGCGCAGGATGGCTTCAGGCCCTGTTCTGGTTCCGGGGGGCAGGCTGAGCCTGTGGTTAATTCTTCTTCCTGATGGGAAAATAGAGTGACCTGTGCCTGTCCCAACACCAAGAGCTAGTCTCTCATTGGTTCCCCGTCTTCCCGTTCATCCTCAGGACAAATTGCAACCTGTACGGAACAGGAGGTTAAAGGTGCTGATGCTCCAAGTAGGGAGATTGCTAGTAAAGTGGCTGGAATGGCGAACCCGAGCACAAGGAGATGAGAAATGAGGTGCGTTTTAGAAACCTTTCCCCATCACACGGTGTACCATCTTCTGGGTTTCTCATGCATGTTTTCGATGTAGGAAGATGCCCTTGAACCTGGAGATTTGGGACCCATGCGATGGGTAGCACGCAGTATTACTTTAAAGGGTCTGCGTTTGCTCACCCAACCTCACCAAACCTCTCAGCCCCAAGAGTGTCCACCCTTATGTCTCATCCAGCTGTGGGTCTAGATATGGTCAATCCAGGTTGCATCACAGCCCCTGAACGAATTGTGTAAGAATTTCTCTGTCTTTCCCTGTCTTTGTTTCATGGGTTTTTAAAAGTAATTTATTTTTATAATGGGGTTTAGCTGCTTTTCACGGCTGTGTTTATGCCGCTTTACACCCACTTGACACACTAACAGAGAGATATCAATACATAGGTTTTAAGATTATTACTAGTCAGATATATTCTTGTGCGGTGAATCGGGCGTGTTGAGTCCAGTTCTCTGAGCAAGGAGTAGGTCTTGTCTATTACATATTGGGTTTATGGAACGGTATCTGAGCTAATTTGAAACTCTTGTTTTATGTATCACCCCACCTCACCTTTCCCGTTAAGCAGCCATAGTGTGTTTTCTGCATGTGTGACTCTGTTCTGTTTTGTAATTCAGTTCAAGTGTAACGGTTTTTACATTCCCTCTATAAGTGACACCTTATGAGAAGTGTCCTTTTCTGTGTGACTTATTTCACTTAGAATCGTCTTACCTAAATCCACTCATCATGCTGCTACTAGCCTTATGACATTGATTTCATTGCTGAGTGATATTCCATTGTACATAAGGACCACAACTTTTTGATCCATTTTTCGCTTTCCTGGGATATTTAAGGTGGAATGAAGTGGAGGTCCTTGTCAACAGAGCAGCCCTAAACTTTGGGGTGCTTGTGTCTTGCTGATTTTCAATTTTCCCACTTTATCCCCCCATGCGTGGAAGTGCCCTATGCTCTCTAAGCTGTGTTTTTTAGATGTTTCAGGACACACCGTACACTTATCCAGAGTGGCTGTTGGCGATTTACATCCCGCCCATCAGTGTAGCAAGGCTCCGATTCCTCCATGGCCTGTCCTGCATTTCTGGTTTTGACACTTTTTTCAGCATGGCCCTTTTGACCGATTGGAAGCGAGACTTCTTTGTAGCGCTGATTTGCCTTTCCAGGTTGCTTGGTTGGCCAAAAAGGGCGTATGCGTTTTTTCCTGAATATATTCAGGAAAAAACGCATACGCCCTTTTTGGCCAAGGGCATCATTGTCAACGTTTTGCCGCTTTTCATGTGCTTTAAAGGCGATTTGAATCTACCTCCTGAAATCTGTTTCCTGCAATTCTACCTTGATTTCAAATCCTCTTCTTTGCCTTCCCTCAATATATTTGTGGACGAGAGTTATCATTTATAACTCTGCAGGTTTGTGAATTGCAGTGCCCTGAAGCTCCATTTTACAAGTCGCTTTTTTGGGAGCTGGCCGCAAAAGCGCAGGATGGCTTCAGGCCCTGTTCTGGTTCCGGGGGGCAGGCTGAGCCTGTGGTTAATTCTTCTTCCTGATGGGAAAATAGAGTGACCTGTGCCTGTCCCAACACCAAGAGCTAGTCTCTCATTGGTTCCCCGTCTTCCCGTTCATCCTCAGGACAAATTGCAACCTGTACGGAACAGGAGATTAAAGGTGCTGAGGCTCCAAGTAGGGAGATTGCTAGTAAAGTGGCTGGAATGGCGAACCCGAGCACAAGGAGATGAGAAATGAGGTGCGTTTTAGAAACCTTTCCCCATCACACGGTGTACCATCTTCTGGGTTTCTCATGCATGTTTTCGATGTAGGAAGATGCCCTTGAACCTGGAGATTTGGGACCCATGCGATGGGTAGCACGCAGTATTACTTTAAAGGGTCTGCGTTTGCTCACCCAACCTCACCAAACCTCTCAGCCCCAAGAGTGTCCACCCTTATGTCTCATCCAGCTGTGGGTCTAGATATGGTCAATCCAGGTTGCATCACAGCCCCTGAACGAATTGTGTAAGAATTTCTCTGTCTTTCGCTGTCTTTGTTTCATGGGTTTTTAAAAGTAATTTATTTTTATAATGGGGTTTAGCTGCTTTTCACGGCTCTGTTTATGCCGCTTTACACCCACTTGACACACTAACAGAGAGATATCAATACATAGGTTTTAAGATTCTTACTAGTCAGATATATTCTTGTGCGGTGAATCGGGCGTGTTGAGTCCAGTTCTCTGAGCAAGGAGTAGGTCTTGTCTATTACATATTGGGTTTATGGAACGGTATCTGAGCTAATTTGAAACTCTTGTTTTATGTATCACCCCACCTCACCTTTCCCGTTAAGCAGCCATAGTGTGTTTTCTGCATGTGTGACTCTGTTCTGTTTTGTAATTCAGTTCAAGTGTAACGGTTTTTACATTCCCTCTATAAGTGACACCTTATGAGAAGTGTCCTTTTCTGTGTGACTTATGTCACTTAGAATCGTCTTACCTAAATCCACTCATCATGCTGCTACTAGCCTTATGACATTGATTTCATGGCTGAGTGATATTCCATTGTACATAAGGACCACAACTTTTTTATCCATTTTTCGCTTTCCTGGGATATTTAAGGTGGAATGAAGTGGAGGTCCTTGTCAACAGAGCAGCCCTAAACTTTGGGGTGCTTGTGTCTTGCTGATTTTCAATTTTCCCACTTTATCCCCCCATGCGTGGAAGTGCCCTATGCTCTCTAAGCTGTGTTTTTTAGATGTTTCAGGACACACCGTACACTTCTCCAGAGTGGCTGTTGGCGATTTACATCCCGCCCATCAGTGTAGCAAGGCTCCGATTCCTCCATGGCCTGTCCTGCATTTCTGGTTTTGACACTTTTTTCAGCATGGCCCTTTTGACCGATGGGAAGCGAGACTTCTTTGTAGCGCTGATTTGCCTTTCCAGGTTGCTTGGTTGGCCAAAAAGGGCGTATGCGTTTTTTCCTGAATATATTCAGGAAAAAACGCATACGCCCTTTTTGGCCAAGGGCATCATTGTCAACGTTTTGCCGCTTTTCATGTGCTTTAAAGGCGATTCGAATCTACCTCCTGAAATCTGTTTCCTGCAATTCTGCCTTGATTTCAAATCCTCTTCTTTGCCTTCCCTCAATATATTTGTGGACGAGAGTTATCTTTTATAACTCTGCAGGTTTGTGAATTGCAGTGCCCTGAGGCTCCATTTTACAAGTCGCTTTTTTGGGAGCTGGCCGCAAAAGCGCAGGATGGCTTCAGGCCCTGTTCTGGTTCCGGGGGGCAGGCTGAGCCTGTGGTTAATTCTTCTTCCTGATGGGAAAATAGAGTGACCTGTGCCTGTCCCAACACCAAGAGCTAGTCTCTCATTGGTTCCCCGTCTTCCCGTTCATCCTCAGGACAAATTGCAACCTGTACGGAACAGGAGGTTAAAGGTGCTGAGGCTCCAAGTAGGGAGATTGCTAGTAAAGTGGCTGGAATGGCGAACCCGAGCACAAGGAGATGAGAAATGAGGTGCGTTTTAGAAACCTTTCCCCATCACACGGTGTACCATCTTCTGGGTTTCTCATGCATGTTTTCGATGTAGGAAGATGCCCTTGAACCTGGAGATTTGGGACCCATGCGATGGGTAGCACGCAGTATTACTTTAAAGGGTCTGCGTTTGCTCACCCAACCTCACCAAACCTCTCAGCCCCAAGAGTGTCCACCCTTATGTCTGATCCAGCTGTGGGTCTAGATATGGTCAATCCAGGTTGCATCACAGCCCCTGAACGAATTGTGTAAGAATTTCTCTGTCTTTCCCTGTCTTTGTTTCATGGGTTTTTAAAAGTAATTTATTTTTATAATGGGGTTTAGCTGCTTTTCACGGCTGTGTTTATGCCGCTTTACACCCACTTGACACACTAACAGAGAGATATCAATACATAGGTTTTAAGATTATTACTAGTCAGATATATTCTTGTGCGGTGAATCGGGCGTGTTGAGTCCAGTTCTCTGAGCAAGGAGTAGGTCTTGTCTATTACATATTGGGTTTATGGAACGGTATCTGAGCTAATTTGAAACTCTTGTTTTATGTATCACCCCACCTCACCTTTCCCGTTAAGCAGCCATAGTGTGTTTTCTGCATGTGTGACTCTGTTCTGTTTTGTAATTCAGTTCAAGTGTAACGGTTTTTACATTCCCTCTATAAGTGACACCTTATGAGAAGTGTCCTTTTCTGTGTGACTTATTTCACTTAGAATCGTCTTACCTAAATCCACTCATCATGCTGCTACTAGCCTTATGACATTGATTTCATGGCTGAGTGATATTCCATTGTACATAAGGACCACAACTTTTTGATCCATTTTTCGCTCTCCTGGGATATTTAAGGTGGAATGAAGTGGAGGTCTTTGTCAACAGAGCAGCCCTAAACTTTGGGGTGCTTGTGTCTTGCTGATTTTCAATTTTCCCACTTTATCCCCCCATGAGTGGAAGTGCCCTATGCTCTCTAAGCTGTGTTTTTTAGATGTTTCAGGACACACCGTACACTTCTCCAGAGTGGCTGTTGGCGATTTACATCCCGCCCATCAGTGTAGCAAGGCTCCCATTTCTCCATGGCCTGTCCTGCATTTCTGGTTTTGACACTTTTTTCAGCATGGCCCTTTTGACCGATGGGAAGCGAGACTTCTTTGTAGCGCTGATTTGCCTTTCCAGGTTGCTTGGTTGGCCAAAAAGGGCGTATGCGTTTTTTCCTGAATATATTCAGGAAAAAACCCATACGCCCTTTTTGGCCAAGGGCATCATTGTCAACGTTTTGCCGCTTTTCATGTGCTTTAAAGGCGATTCGTATCTACCTCCTGAAATCTGTTTCCTGCAATTCTGCCTTGATTTCAAATCCTCTTCTTTGCCTTCCCTCAATATATTTGTGGACGAGAGTTATCATTTATAACTCTGCAGGTTTGTGAATTGCAGTGCCCTGAGGCTCCATTTTACAAGTCGCTTTTTTGGGAGCTGGCCGCAAAAGCGCAGGATGGCTTCAGGCCCTGTTCTGGTTCCGGGGGGCAGGCTGAGCCTGTGGTTAATTCTTCTTCCTGATGGGAAAATAGAGTGACCTGTGCCTGTCCCAACACCAAGAGCTAGTCTCTCATTGGTTCCCCGTCTTCCCGTTCATCCTCAGGACAAATTGCAACCTGTACGGAACAGGAGGTTAAAGGTGCTGAGGCTCCAAGTAGGGAGATTGCTAGTAAAGTGGCTGGAATGGCGAACCCGAGCACAAGGAGATGAGAAATGAGGTGCGTTTTAGAAACCTTTCCCCATCACACGGTGTACCATCTTCTGGGTTTCTCATGCATGTTTTCGATGTAGGAAGATGCCCTTGAACCTGGAGATTTGGGACCCATGCGATGGGTAGCACGCAGTATTACTTTAAAGGGTCTGCGTTTGCTCACCCAACCTCACCAAACCTCTCAGCCCCAAGAGTGTCCACCCTTATGTCTCATCCAGCTGTGGGTCTAGATATGGTCAATCCAGGTTGCATCACAGCCCCTGAACGAATTGTGTAAGAATTTCTCTGTCTTTCCCTGTCTTTGTTTCATGGGTTTTTAAAAGTAATTTATTTTTATAATGGGGTTTAGCTGCTTTTCACGGCTCTGTTTATGCCGCTTTACACCCACTTGACACACTAACAGAGAGATATCAATACATAGGTTTTAAGATTATTACTAGTCAGATATATTCTTGTGCGGTGAATCGGGCGTGTTGAGTCCAGTTCTCTGAGCAAGGAGTAGGTCTTGTCTGTTACATATTGGGTTTATGGAACGGTATCTGAGCTAATTTGAAACTCTTGTTTTATGTATCACCCCACCTCACCTTTCCCGTTAAGCAGCCATAGTGTGATTTCTGCATGTGTGACTCTGTTCTGTTTTGTAATTCAGTTCAAGTGTAAAGGTTTTTACATTCCCTCTATAAGTGACACCTTATGAGAAGTGTCCTTTTCTGTGTGACTTATTTCACTTAGAATCGTCTTACCTAAATCCACTCATCATGCTGCTACTAGCCTTATGACATTGATTTCATGGCTGAGTGATATTCCATTGTACATAAGGACCACAACTTTTTTATCCATTTTTCGCTTTCCTGGGATATTTAAGGTGGAATGAAGTGGAGGTCCTTGTCAACAGAGCAGCCCTAAACTTTGGGGTGCTTGTGTCTTGCTGATTTTCAATTTTCCCACTTTATCCCCCCATGCGTGGAAGTGCCCTATGCTCTCTAAGCTGTGTTTTTTAGATGTTTCAGGACACACCGTACACTTCTCCAGAGTGGCTGTTGGCGATTTACATCCCGCCCATCAGTGTAGCAAGGCTCCCATTTCTCCATGGCCTGTCCTGCATTTCTGGTTTTGACACTTTTTTCAGCATGGCCCTTTTGACCGATGGGAAGCGAGACTTCTTTGTAGCGCTGATTTGCCTTTCCAGGTTGCTTGGTTGGCCAAAAAGGGCGTATGCGTTTTTTCCTGAATATATTCAGGAAAAAACGCATACGCCCTTTTTGGCCAAGGGCATCATTGTCAACGTTTTGCCGCTTTTCATGTGCTTTAAAGGCGATTCGAATCTACCTCCTGAAATCTGTTTCCTGCAATTCTGCCTTGATTTCAAATCCTCTTCTTTGCCTTCCCTCAATATATTTGTGGACGAGAGTTATCATTTATAACTCTGCAGGTTTGTGAATTGCAGTGCCCTGAGGCTCCATTTTACAAGTCGCTTTTTTGGGAGCTGGCCGCAAAAGCGCAGGATGGCTTCAGGCCCTGTTCTGGTTCCAGGGGGCAGGCTGAGCCTGTGGTTAATTCTTCTTCCTGATGGGAAAATAGAGTGACCTGTGCCTGTCCCAACACCAAGAGCTAGTCTCTCATTGGTTCCCCGTCTTCCCGTTCATCCTCAGGAAAAATTGCAACCTGTACGGAACAGGAGGTTAAAGGTGCTGATGCTCCAAGTAGGGAGATTGCTAGTAAAGTGGCTGGAATGGCGAACCCGAGCACAAGGAGATGAGAAATGAGGTGCGTTTTAGAAACCTTTCCCCATCACACGGTGTACCATCTTCTGGGTTTCTCATGCATGTTTTCGATGTAGGAAGATGCCCTTGAACCTGGAGATTTGGGACCCATGCGATGGGTAGCACGCAGTATTACTTTAAAGGGTCTGCGTTTGCTCACCCAACCTCACCAAACCTCTCAGCCCCAAGAGTGTCCACCCTTATGTCTCATCCAGCTGTGGGTCTAGATATGGTCTATCCAGGTTGCATCACAGCCCCTGAACGAATTGTGTAAGAATTTCTCTGTCTTTCCCTGTCTTTGTTTCATGGGTTTTTAAAAGTAATTTATTTTTATAATGGGGTTTAGCTGCTTTTCACGGCTGTGTTTATGCCGCTTTACACCCACTTGACACACTAACAGAGAGATATCAATACATAGGTTTTAAGATTATTACTAGTCAGATATATTCTTGTGCGGTGAATCGGGCGTGTTGAGTCCAGTTCTCTGAGCAAGGAGTAGGTCTTGTCTATTACATATTGGGTTTATGGAACGGTATCTGAGCTAATTTGAAACTCTTGTTTTATGTATCACCCCACCTCACCTTTCCCGTTAAGCAGCCATAGTGTGTTTTCTGCATGTGTGACTCTGTTCTGTTTTGTATTTCAGTTCAAGTGGAAAGGTTTTTACATTCCCTCTATAAGTGACACCTTATGAGAAGTGTCCTTTTCTGTGTGACGTATTTCACTTAGAATCGTCTTACCTAAATCCACTCATCATGCTGCTACTAGCCTTATGACATTGATTTCATGGCTGAGTGATATTCCATTGTACATAAGGACCACAACTTTTTTATCCATGTTTCGCTTTCCTGGGATATTTAAGGTGGAATGAAGTGGAGGTCCTTGTCAACAGAGCAGCCCTAAACTTTGGGGTGCTTGTGTCTTGCTGATTTTCAATTTTCCCACTTTATCCCCCCATGCGTGGAAGTGCCCTATGCTCTCTAAGCTGTGTTTTTTAGATGTTTCAGGACACACCGTACACTTATCCAGAGTGGCTGTTGGCGATTTACATCCCGCCCATCAGTGTAGCAAGGCTCCGATTCCTCCATGGCCTGTCCTGCATTTCTGGTTTTGACACTTTTTTCAGCATGGCCCTTTTGACCGATGGGAAGCGAGACTTCTTTGTAGCGCTGATTTGCCTTTCCAGGTTGCTTGGTTGGCCAAAAAGGGCGTATGCGTTTTTTCCTGAATATATTCAGGAAAAAACGCATACGCCCTTTTTGGCCAAGGGCATCATTGTCAACGTTTTGCCGCTTTTCATGTGCTTTAAAGGCGATTCGAATCTACCTCCTGAAATCTGTTTCCTGCAATTCTGCCTTGATTTCAAATCCTCTTCTTTGCCTTCCCTCAATATATTTGTGGACGAGAGTTATCATTTATAACTCTGCAGGTTTGTGAATTGCAGTGCCCTGAAGCTCCATTTTACAAGTCGCTTTTTTGGGAGCTGGCCGCAAAAGCGCAGGATGGCTTCAGGCCCTGTTCTGGTTCCGGGGGGCAGGCTGAGCCTGTGGTTAATTCTTCTTCCTAATGGGAAAATAGAGTGACCTGTGCCTGTCCCAACACCAAGAGCTAGTCTCTCATTGGTTCCCCGTCTTCCCGTTCATCCTCAGGACAAATTGCAACCTGTACGGAACAGGAGATTAAAGGTGCTGAGGCTCCAAGTAGGGAGATTGCTAGTAAAGTGGCTGGAATGGCGAACCCGAGCACAAGGAGATGAGAAATGAGGTGCGTTTTAGAAACCTTTCCCCATCACACGGTGTACCATCTTCTGGGTTTCTCATGCATGTTTTCGATGTAGGAAGATGCCCTTGAACCTGGAGATTTGGGACCCATGCGATGGGTAGCACGCAGTATTACTTTAAAGGGTCTGCGTTTGCTCACCCAACCTCACCAAACCTCTCAGCCCCAAGAGTGTCCACCCTTATGTCTCATCCAGCTGTGGGTCTAGATATGGTCAATCCAGGTTGCATCACAGCCCCTGAACGAATTGTGTAAGAATTTCTCTGTCTTTCGCTGTCTTTGTTTCATGGGTTTTTAAAAGTAATTTATTTTTATAATGGGGTTTAGCTGCTTTTCACGGCTCTGTTTATGCCGCTTTACACCCACTTGACACACTAACAGAGAGATATCAATACATAGGTTTTAAGATTCTTACTAGTCAGATATATTCTTGTGCGGTGAATCGGGCGTGTTGAGTCCAGTTCTCTGAGCAAGGAGTAGG
This sequence comes from Balaenoptera physalus, assembly GCF_965194825.1. Lineage (NCBI taxonomy): Eukaryota > Metazoa > Chordata > Mammalia > Artiodactyla > Balaenopteridae > Balaenoptera > Balaenoptera physalus. The sequence continues at coordinate 198,794 of NW_028125455.1, read as the reverse complement.
TCTTGTCTATTACATATTGGGTTTATGGAACGGTATCTGAGCTAATTTGAAACTCTTGTTTTATGTATCACCCCACCTCACCTTTCCCGTTAAGCAGCCATAGTGTGTTTTCTGCATGTGTGACTCTGTTCTGTTTTGTAATTCAGTTCAAGTGTAACGGTTTTTACATTCCCTCTATAAGTGACACCTTATGAGAAGTGTCCTTTTCTGTGTGACTTATTTCACTTAGAATCGTCTTACCTAAATCCACTCATCATGCTGCTACTAGCCTTATGACATTGATTTCATGGCTGAGTGATATTCCATTGTACATAAGGACCACAACTTTTTTATCCATTTTTCGCTTTCCTGGGATATTTAAGGTGGAATGAAGTGGAGGTCCTTGTCAACAGAGCAGCCCTAAACTTTGGGGTGCTTGTGTCTTGCTGATTTTCAATTTTCCCACTTTATCCCCCCATGCGTGGAAGTGCCCTATGCTCTCTAAGCTGTGTTTTTTAGATGTTTCAGGACACACCGTACACTTCTCCAGAGTGGCTGTTGGCGATTTACATCCCGCCCATCAGTGTAGCAAGGCTCCGATTCCTCCATGGCCTGTCCTGCATTTCTGGTTTTGACACTTTTTTCAGCATGGCCCTTTTGACCGATGGGAAGCGAGACTTCTTTGTAGCGCTGATTTGCCTTTCCAGGTTGCTTGGTTGGCCAAAAAGGGCGTATGCGTTTTTTCCTGAATATATTCAGGAAAAAACGCATACGCCCTTTTTGGCCAAGGGCATCATTGTCAACGTTTTGCCGCTTTTCATGTGCTTTAAAGGCGATTCGAATCTACCTCCTGAAATCTGTTTCCTGCAATTCTGCCTTGATTTCAAATCCTCTTCTTTGCCTTCCCTCAATATATTTGTGGACGAGAGTTATCTTTTATAACTCTGCAGGTTTGTGAATTGCAGTGCCCTGAGGCTCCATTTTACAAGTCGCTTTTTTGGGAGCTGGCCGCAAAAGCGCAGGATGGCTTCAGGCCCTGTTCTGGTTCCGGGGGGCAGGCTGAGCCTGTGGTTAATTCTTCTTCCTGATGGGAAAATAGAGTGACCTGTGCCTGTCCCAACACCAAGAGCTAGTCTCTCATTGGTTCCCCGTCTTCCCGTTCATCCTCAGGACAAATTGCAACCTGTACGGAACAGGAGGTTAAAGGTGCTGAGGCTCCAAGTAGGGAGATTGCTAGTAAAGTGGCTGGAATGGCGAACCCGAGCACAAGGAGATGAGAAATGAGGTGCGTTTTAGAAACCTTTCCCCATCACACGGTGTACCATCTTCTGGGTTTCTCATGCATGTTTTCGATGTAGGAAGATGCCCTTGAACCTGGAGATTTGGGACCCATGCGATGGGTAGCACGCAGTATTACTTTAAAGGGTCTGCGTTTGCTCACCCAACCTCACCAAACCTCTCAGCCCCAAGAGTGTCCACCCTTATGTCTGATCCAGCTGTGGGTCTAGATATGGTCAATCCAGGTTGCATCACAGCCCCTGAACGAATTGTGTAAGAATTTCTCTGTCTTTCCCTGTCTTTGTTTCATGGGTTTTTAAAAGTAATTTATTTTTATAATGGGGTTTAGCTGCTTTTCACGGCTGTGTTTATGCCGCTTTACACCCACTTGACACACTAACAGAGAGATATCAATACATAGGTTTTAAGATTATTACTAGTCAGATATATTCTTGTGCGGTGAATCGGGCGTGTTGAGTCCAGTTCTCTGAGCAAGGAGTAGGTCTTGTCTATTACATATTGGGTTTATGGAACGGTATCTGAGCTAATTTGAAACTCTTGTTTTATGTATCACCCCACCTCACCTTTCCCGTTAAGCAGCCATAGTGTGTTTTCTGCATGTGTGACTCTGTTCTGTTTTGTAATTCAGTTCAAGTGTAACGGTTTTTACATTCCCTCTATAAGTGACACCTTATGAGAAGTGTCCTTTTCTGTGTGACTTATTTCACTTAGAATCGTCTTACCTAAATCCACTCATCATGCTGCTACTAGCCTTATGACATTGATTTCATGGCTGAGTGATATTCCATTGTACATAAGGACCACAACTTTTTGATCCATTTTTCGCTCTCCTGGGATATTTAAGGTGGAATGAAGTGGAGGTCTTTGTCAACAGAGCAGCCCTAAACTTTGGGGTGCTTGTGTCTTGCTGATTTTCAATTTTCCCACTTTATCCCCCCATGAGTGGAAGTGCCCTATGCTCTCTAAGCTGTGTTTTTTAGATGTTTCAGGACACACCGTACACTTCTCCAGAGTGGCTGTTGGCGATTTACATCCCGCCCATCAGTGTAGCAAGCCTCCCATTTCTCCATGGCCTGTCCTGCATTTCTGGTTTTGACACTTTTTTCAGCATGGCCCTTTTGACCGATGGGAAGCGAGACTTCTTTGTAGCGCTGATTTGCCTTTCCAGGTTGCTTGGTTGGCCAAAAAGGGCGTATGCGTTTTTTCCTGAATATATTCAGGAAAAAACCCATACGCCCTTTTTGGCCAAGGGCATCATTGTCAACGTTTTGCCGCTTTTCATGTGCTTTAAAGGCGATTCGAATCTACCTCCTGAAATCTGTTTCCTGCAATTCTGCCTTGATTTCAAATCCTCTTCTTTGCCTTCCCTCAATATATTTGTGGACGAGAGTTATCATTTATAACTCTGCAGGTTTGTGAATTGCAGTGCCCTGAGGCTCCATTTTACAAGTCGCTTTTTTGGGAGCTGGCCGCAAAAGCGCAGGATGGCTTCAGGCCCTGTTCTGGTTCCGGGGGGCAGGCTGAGCCTGTGGTTAATTCTTCTTCCTGATGGGAAAATAGAGTGACCTGTGCCTGTCCCAACACCAAGAGCTAGTCTCTCATTGGTTCCCCGTCTTCCCGTTCATCCTCAGGACAAATTGCAACCTGTACGGAACAGGAGGTTAAAGGTGCTGAGGCTCCAAGTAGGGAGATTGCTAGTAAAGTGGCTGGAATGGCGAACCCGAGCACAAGGAGATGAGAAATGAGGTGCGTTTTAGAAACCTTTCCCCATCACACGGTGTACCATCTTCTGGGTTTCTCATGCATGTTTTCGATGTAGGAAGATGCCCTTGAACCTGGAGATTTGGGACCCATGCGATGGGTAGCACGCAGTATTACTTTAAAGGGTCTGCGTTTGCTCACCCAACCTCACCAAACCTCTCAGCCCCAAGAGTGTCCACCCTTATGTCTCATTCAGCTGTGGGTCTAGATATGGTCAATCCAGGTTGCATCACAGCCCCTGAACGAATTGTGTAAGAATTTCTCTGTCTTTCCCTGTCTTTGTTTCATGGGTTTTTAAAAGTAATTTATTTTTATAATGGGGTTTAGCTGCTTTTCACGGCTCTGTTTATGCCGCTTTACACCCACTTGACACACTAACAGAGAGATATCAATACATAGGTTTTAAGATTATTACTAGTCAGATATATTCTCGTGCGGTGAATCGGGCGTGTTGAGTCCAGTTCTCTGAGCAAGGAGTAGGTCTTGTCTATTACATATTGGGTTTATGGAACGGTATCTGAGCTAATTTGAAACTCTTGTTTTATGTATCACCCCACCTCACCTTTCCCGTTAAGCAGCCATAGTGTGATTTCTGCATGTGTGACTCTGTTCTGTTTTGTAATTCAGTTCAAGTGTAAAGGTTTTTACATTCCCTCTATAAGTGACACCTTATGAGAAGTGTCCTTTTCTGTGTGACTTATTTCACTTAGAATCGTCTTACCTAAATCCACTCATCATGCTGCTACTAGCCTTATGACATTGATTTCATGGCTGAGTGATATTCCATTGTACATAAGGACCACAACTTTTTTATCCATTTTTCGCTTTCCTGGGATATTTAAGGTGGAATGAAGTGGAGGTCCTTGTCAACAGAGCAGCCCTAAACTTTAGGGTGCTTGTGTCTTGCTGATTTTCAATTTTCCCACTTTATCCCCCCATGCGTGGAAGTGCCCTATGCTCTCTAAGCTGTGTTTTTTAGATGTTTCAGGACACACCGTACACTTCTCCAGAGTGGCTGTTGGCGATTTACATCCCGCCCATCAGTGTAGCAAGGCTCCGATTCCTCCATGGCCTGTCCTGCATTTCTGGTTTTGACACTTTTTTCAGCATGGCCCTTTTGACCGATGGGAAGCGAGACTTCTTTGTAGCGCTGATTTGCCTTTCCAGGTTGCTTGGTTGGCCAAAAAGGGCGTATGCGTTTTTTCCTGAATATATTCAGGAAAAAACGCATACGCCCTTTTTGGCCAAGGGCATCATTGTCAACGTTTTGCCGCTTTTCATGTGCTTTAAAGGCGATTCGAATCTACCTCCTGAAATCTGTTTCCTGCAATTCTGCCTTGATTTCAAATCCTCTTCTTTGCCTTCCCTCAATATATTTGTGGACGAGAGTTATCATTTATAACTCTGCAGGTTTGTGAATTGCAGTGCCCTGAGGCTCCATTTTACAAGTCGCTTTTTTGGGAGCTGGCCGCAAAAGCGCAGGATGGCTTCAGGCACTGTTCTGGTTCCGGGGGGCAGGCTGAGCCTGTGGTTAATTCTTCTTCCTGATGGGAAAATAGAGTGACCTGTGCCTGTCCCAACACCAAGAGCTAGTGTCTCATTGGTTCCCCGTCTTCCCGTTCATCCTCAGGACAAATTGCAACCTGTACGGAACAGGAGGTTAAAGGTGCTGATGCTCCAAGTAGGGAGATTGCTAGTAAAGTGGCTGGAATGGCGAACCCGAGCACAAGGAGATGAGAAATGAGGTGCGTTTTAGAAACCTTTCCCCATCACACGGTGTACCATCTTCTGGGTTTCTCATGCATGTTTTCGATGTAGGAAGATGCCCTTGAACCTGGAGATTTGGGACCCATGCGATGGGTAGCACGCAGTATTACTTTAAAGGGTCTGCGTTTGCTCACCCAACCTCACCAAACCTCTCAGCCCCAAGAGTGTCCACCCTTATGTCTCATCCAGCTGTGGGTCTAGATATGGTCAATCCAGGTTGCATCACAGCCCCTGAACGAATTGTGTAAGAATTTCTCTGTCTTTCCCTGTCTTTGTTTCATGGGTTTTTAAAAGTAATTTATTTTTATAATGGGGTTTAGCTGCTTTTCACGGCTCTGTTTATGCCGCTTTACACCCACTTGACACACTAACAGAGAGATATCAATACATAGGTTTTAAGATTATTACTAGTCAGATATATTCTCGTGCGGTGAATCGGGCGTGTTGAGTCCAGTTCTCTGAGCAAGGAGTAGGTCTTGTCTATTACATATTGGGTTTATGGAACGGTATCTGAGCTAATTTGAAACTCTTGTTTTATGTATCACCCCACCTCACCTTTCCCGTTAAGCAGCCATAGTGTGATTTCTGCATGTGTGACTCTGTTCTGTTTTGTAATTCAGTTCAAGTGTAAAGGTTTTTACATTCCCTCTATAAGTGACACCTTATGAGAAGTGTCCTTTTCTGTGTGAAGTATTTCACTTAGAATCGTCTTACCTAAATCCACTCATCATGCTGCTACTAGCCTTATGACATTGATTTCATGGCTGAGTGATATTCCATTGTACATAAGGACCACAACTTTTTTATCCATGTTTCGCTTTCCTGGGATATTTAAGGTGGAATGAAGTGGAGGTCCTTGTCAACAGAGCAGCCCTAAACTTTGGGGTGCTTGTGTCTTGCTGATTTTCAATTTTCCCACTTTATCCCCCCATGCGTGGAAGTGCCCTATGCTCTCTAAGCTGTGTTTTTTAGATGTTTCAGGACACACCGTACACTTCTCCAGAGTGGCTGTTGGCGATTTACATCCCGCCCATCAGTGTAGCAAGGCTCCCATTTCTCCATGGCCTGTCCTGCATTTCTGGTTTTGACACTTTTTTCAGCATGGCCCTTTTGACCGATGGGAAGCGAGACTTCTTTGTAGCGCTGATTTGCCTTTCCAGGTTGCTTGGTTGGCCAAAAAGGGCGTATGCGTTTTTTCCTGAATATATTCAGGAAAAAACGCATACGCCCTTTTTGGCCAAGGGCATCATTGTCAACGTTTTGCCGCTTTTCATGTGCTTTAAAGGCGATTCGAATCTACCTCCTGAAATCTGTTTCCTGCAATTCTGCCTTGATTTCAAATCCTCTTCTTTGCCTTCCCTCAATATATTTGTGGACGAGAGTTATCATTTATAACTCTGCAGGTTTGTGAATTGCAGTGCCCTGAGGCTCCATTTTACAAGTCGCTTTTTTGGGAGCTGGCCGCAAAAGCGCAGGATGGCTTCAGGCCCTGTTCTGGTTCCGGGGGGCAGGCTGAGCCTGTGGTTAATTCTTCTTCCTGATGGGAAAATAGAGTGACCTGTGCCTGTCCCAACACCAAGAGCTAGTGTCTCATTGGTTCCCCGTCTTCCCGTTCATCCTCAGGACAAATTGCAACCTGTACGGAACAGGAGGTTAAAGGTGCTGATGCTCCAAGTAGGGAGATTGCTAGTAAAGTGGCTGGAATGGCGAACCCGAGCACAAGGAGATGAGAAATGAGGTGCGTTTTAGAAACCTTTCCCCATCACACGGTGTACCATCTTCTGGGTTTCTCATGCATGTTTTCGATGTAGGAAGATGCCCTTGAACCTGGAGATTTGGGACCCATGCGATGGGTAGCACGCAGTATTACTTTAAAGGGTCTGCGTTTGCTCACCCAACCTCACCAAACCTCTCAGCCCCAAGAGTGTCCACCCTTATGTCTCATCCAGCTGTGGGTCTAGATATGGTCAATCCAGGTTGCATCACAGCCCCTGAACGACTTGTGTAAGAATTTCTCTGTCTTTCCCTGTCTTTGTTTCATGGGTTTTTAAAAGTAATTTATTTTTATAATGGGGTTTAGCTGCTTTTCACGGCTGTGTTTATGCCGCTTTACACCCACTTGACACACTAACAGAGAGATATCAATACATAGGTTTTAAGATTATTACTAGTCAGATATATTCTTGTGCGGTGAATCGGGCGTGTTGAGTCCAGTTCTCTGAGCAAGGAGTAGGTCTTGTCTATTACATATTGGGTTTATGGAACGGTATCTGAGCTAATTTGAAACTCTTGTTTTATGTATCACCCCACCTCACCTTTCCCGTTAAGCAGCCATAGTGTGTTTTCTGCATGTGTGACTCTGTTCTGTTTTGTAATTCAGTTCAAGTGTAACGGTTTTTACATTCCCTCTATAAGTGACACCTTAGGAGAAGTGTCCTTTTCTGTGTGACTTATTTCACTTAGAATCGTCTTACCTAAATCCACTCATCATGCTGCTACTAGCCTTATGACATTGATTTTATGGCTGAGTGATATTGCATTGTACCTAAGGACCACAACTTTTTTATCCATGTTTCGCTTTCCTGGGATATTTAAGGTGGAATGAAGTGGAGGTCCTTGTCAACAGAGCAGCCCTAAACTTTGGGGTGCTTGTGTCTTGCTGATTTTCAATTTTCCCACTTTATCCCCCCATGCGTGGAAGTGCCCTATGCTCTCTAAGCTGTGTTTTTTAGATGTTTCAGGACACACCGTACACTTCTCCAGAGTGGCTGTTGGCGATTTACATCCCGCCCATCAGTGTAGCAAGGCTCCCATTTCTCCATGGCCTGTCCTGCATTTCTGGTTTTGACACTTTTTTCAGCATGGCCCTTTTGACCGATGGGAAGCGAGACTTCTTTGTAGCGCTGATTTGCCTTTCCAGGTTGCTTGGTTGGCCAAAAAGGGCGTATGCGTTTTTTCCTGAATATATTCAGGAAAAAACGCATACGCCCTTTTTGGCCAAGGGCATCATTGTCAACGTTTTGCCGCTTTTCATGTGCTTTAAAGGCGATTCGAATCTACCTCCTGAAATCTGTTTCCTGCAATTCTGCCTTGATTTCAAATCCTCTTCTTTGCCTTCCCTCAATATATTTGTGGACGAGAGTTATCATTTATAACTCTGCAGGTTTGTGAATTGCAGTGCCCTGAGGCTCCATTTTACAAGTCGCTTTTTTGGGAGCTGGCCGCAAAAGCGCAGGATGGCTTCAGGCCCTGTTCTGGTTCCGGGGGGCAGTCTGAGCCTGTGGTTAATTCTTCTTCCTGATGGGAAAATAGAGTGACCTGTGCCTGTCCCAACACCAAGAGCTAGTCTCTCATTGGTTCCCCGTCTTCCCGTTCATCCTCAGGACAAATTGCAACCTGTACGGAACAGGAGGTTAAAGGTGCTGATGCTCCAAGTAGGGAGATTGCTAGTAAAGTGGCTGGAATGGCGAACCCGAGCACAAGGAGATGAGAAATGAGGTGCGTTTTAGAAACCTTTCCCCATCACACGGTGTACCATCTTCTGGGTTTCTCATGCATGTTTTCGATGTAGGAAGATGCCCTTGAACCTGGAGATTTGGGACCCATGCGATGGGTAGCACGCAGTATTACTTTAAAGGGTCTGCGTTTGCTCACCCAACCTCACCAAACCTCTCAGCCCCAAGAGTGTCCACCCTTATGTCTCATCCAGCTGTGGGTCTAGATATGGTCAATCCAGGTTGCATCACAGCCCCTGAACGACTTGTGTAAGAATTTCTCTGTCTTTCCCTGTCTTTGTTTCATGGGTTTTTAAAAGTAATTTATTTTTATAATGGGGTTTAGCTGCTTTTCACGGCTGTGTTTATGCCGCTTTACACCCACTTGACACACTAACAGAGAGATATCAATACATAGGTTTTAAGATTATTACTAGTCAGATATATTCTTGTGCGGTGAATCGGGCGTGTTGAGTCCAGTTCTCTGAGCAAGGAGTAGGTCTTGTCTATTACATATTGGGTTTATGGAACGGTATCTGAGCTAATTTGAAACTCTTGTTTTATGTATCACCCCACCTCACCTTTCCCGTTAAGCAGCCATAGTGTGTTTTCTGCATGTGTGACTCTGTTCTGGTTTGTAATTCAGTTCAAGTGTAACGGTTTTTACATTCCCTCTATAAGTGACACCTTAGGAGAAGTGTCCTTTTCTGTGTGACTTATTTCACTTAGAATCGTCTTACCTAAATCCACTCATCATGCTGCTACTAGCCTTATGACATTGATTTTATGGCTGAGTGATATTCCATTGTACATAAGGACCACAACTTTTTTATCCATGTTTCGCTTTCCTGGGATATTTAAGGTGGAATGAAGTGGAGGTCCTTGTCAACAGAGCAGCCCTAAACTTTGGGGTGCTTGTGTCTTGCTGATTTTCAATTTTCCCACTTTATCCCCCCATGCGTGGAAGTGCCCTATGCTCTCTAAGCTGTGTTTTTTAGATGTTTCAGGACACACCGTACACTTCTCCAGAGTGGCTGTTGGCGATTTACATCCCGCCCATCAGTGTAGCAAGGCTCCCATTTCTCCATGGCCTGTCCTGCATTTCTGGTTTTGACACTTTTTTCAGCATGGCCCTTTTGACCGATGGGAAGCGAGACTTCTTTGTAGCGCTGATTTGCCTTTCCAGGTTGCTTGGTTGGCCAAAAAGGGCGTATGCGTTTTTTCCTGAATATATTCAGGAAAAAACGCATACGCCCTTTTTGGCCAAGGGCATCATTGTCAACGTTTTGCCGCTTTTCATGTGCTTTAAAGGCGATTCGAATCTACCTCCTGAAATCTGTTTCCTGCAATTCTGCCTTGATTTCAAATCCTCTTCTTTGCCTTCCCTCAATATATTTGTGGACGAGAGTTATCATTTATAACTCTGCAGGTTTGTGAATTGCAGTGCCCTGAAGCTCCATTTTACAAGTCGCTTTTTTGGGAGCTGGCCGCAAAAGCGCAGGATGGCTTCAGGCCCTGTTCTGGTTCCGGGGGGCAGGCTGAGCCTGTGGTTAATTCTTCTTCCTGATGGGAAAATAGAGTGACCTGTGCCTGTCCCAACACCAAGAGCTAGTCTCTCATTGGTTCCCCGTCTTCCCGTTCATCCTCAGGACAAATTGCAACCTGTACGGAACAGGAGGTTAAAGGTGCTGATGCTCCAAGTAGGGAGATTGCTAGTAAAGTGGCTGGAATGGCGAACCCGAGCACAAGGAGATGAGAAATGAGGTGCGTTTTAGAAACCTTTCCCCATCACACGGTGTACCATCTTCTGGGTTTCTCATGCATGTTTTCGATGTAGGAAGATGCCCTTGAACCTGGAGATTTGGGACCCATGCGATGGGTAGCACGCAGTATTACTTTAAAGGGTCTGCGTTTGCTCACCCAACCTCACCAAACCTCTCAGCCCCAAGAGTGTCCACCCTTATGTCTCATCCAGCTGTGGGTCTAGATATGGTCAATCCAGGTTGCATCACAGCCCCTGAACGACTTGTGTAAGAATTTCTCTGTCTTTCCCTGTCTTTGTTTCATGGGTTTTTAAAAGTAATTTATTTTTATAATGGGGTTTAGCTGCTTTTCACGGCTGTGTTTATGCCGCTTTACACCCACTTGACACACTAACAGAGAGATATCAATACATAGGTTTTAAGATTATTACTAGTCAGATATATTCTTGTGCGGTGAATCGGGCGTGTTGAGTCCAGTTCTCTGAGCAAGGAGTAGGTCTTGTCTATTACATATTGGGTTTATGGAACGGTATCTGAGCTAATTTGAAACTCTTGTTTTATGTATCACCCCACCTCACCTTTCCCGTTAAGAAGCCATAGTGTGTTTTCTGCATGTGTGACTCTGTTCTGTTTTGTAATTCAGTTCAAGTGTAACGGTTTTTACATTCCCTCTATAAGTGACACCTTATGAGAAGTGTCCTTTTCTGTGTGACTTATTTCACTTAGAATCGTCTTACCTAAATCCACTCATCATGCTGCTACTAGCCTTATGACATTGATTTAATGGCTGAGTGATATTCCATTGTACATAAGGACCACAACTTTTTTATCCATTTTTCGCTTTCCTGGGATATTTAAGGTGGAATGAAGTGGAGGTCTTTGTCAACAGAGCAGCCCTAAACTTTGGGGTGCTTGTGTCTTGCTGATTTTCAATTTTCCCACTTTATCCCCCCATGAGTGGAAGTGCCCTATGCTCTCTAAGCCGTGTTTTTTAGATGTTTCAGGACACACCGTACACTTCTCCAGAGTGGCTGTTGGCGATTTACATCCCGCCCATCAGTGTAGCAAGGCTCCCATTTCTCCATGGCCTGTCCTGCATTTCTGGTTTTGACACTTTTTTCAGCATGGCCCTTTTGACCGATGGGAAGCGAGACTTCTTTGTAGCGCTGATTTGCCTTTCCAGGTTGCTTGGTTGGCCAAAAAGGGCGTATGCGTTTTTTCCTGAATATATTCAGGAAAAAACGCATACGCCCTTTTTGGCCAAGGGCATCATTGTCAACATTTTGCCGCTTTTCATGTGCTTTAAAGGCGATTCGAATCTACCTCCTGAAATCTGTTTCCTGCAATTCTGCCTTGATTTCAAATCCTCTTCTTTGCCTTCCCTCAATATATTTGTGGACGAGAGTTATCATTTATAACTCTGCAGGTTTGTGAATTGCAGTGCCCTGAAGCTCCATTTTACAAGTCGCTTTTTTGGGAGCTGGCCGCAAAAGCGCAGGATGGCTTCAGGCCCTGTTCTGGTTCCGGGGGGCAGGCTGAGCCTGTGGTTAATTCTTCTTCCTGATGGGAAAATAGAGTGACCTGTGCCTGTCCCAACACCAAGAGCTAGTCTCTCATTGGTTCCCCGTCTTCCCGTTCATCCTCAGGACAAATTGCAACCTGTACGGAACAGGAGGTTAAAGGTGCTGAGGCTCCAAGTAGGGAGATTGCTAGTAAAGTGGCTGGAATGGCGAACCCGAGCACAAGGAGATGAGAAATGAGGTGCGTTTTAGAAACCTTTCCCCATCACACGGTGTACCATCTTCTGGGTTTCTCATGCATGTTTTCGATGTAGGAAGATGCCCTTGAACCTGGAGATTTGGGACCCATGCGATGGGTAGCACGCAGTATTACTTTAAAGGGTCTGCGTTTGCTCACCCAACCTCACCAAACCTCTCAGCCCCAAGAGTGTCCACCCTTATGTCTCATCCAGCTGTGGGTCTAGATATGGTCAATCCAGGTTGCATCACAGCCCCTGAACGACTTGTGTAAGAATTTCTCTGTCTTTCCCTGTCTTTGTTTCATGGGTTTTTAAAAGTAATTTATTTTTATAATGGGGTTTAGCTGCTTTTCACGGCTGTGTTTATGCCGCTTTACACCCACTTGACACACTAACAGAGAGATATCAATACATAGGTTTTAAGATTATTACTAGTCAGATATATTCTTGTGCGGTGAATCGGGCGTGTTGAGTGCAGTTCTCTGAGCAAGGAGTAGGTCTTGTCTATTACATATTGGGTTTATGGAACGGTATCTGAGCTAATTTGAAACTCTTGTTTTATGTATCACCCCACCTCACCTTTCCCGTTAAGCAGCCATAGTGTGATTTCTGCATGTGTGACTCTGTTCTGTTTTGTAATTCAGTTCAAGTGTAAAGGTTTTTACATTCCCTCTATAAGTGACACCTTATGAGAAGTGTCCTTTTCTGTGTGACTTATTTCACTTAGAATCGTCTTACCTAAATCCACTCATCATGCTGCTACTAGCCTTATGACATTGATTTCATGGCTGAGTGATATTCCATTGTACATAAGGACCACAACTTTTTTATCCATTTTTCGCTTTCCTGGGATATTTAAGGTGGAATGAAGTGGAGGTCCTTGTCAACAGAGCAGCCCTAAACTTTGGGGTGCTTGTGTCTTGCTGATTTTCAATTTTCCCACTTTATCCCCCCATGCGTGGAAGTGCCCTATGCTCTCTAAGCTGTGTTTTTTAGATGTTTCAGGACACACCCTACACTTCTCCAGAGTGGCTGTTGGCGATTTACATCCCGCCCATCAGTGTAGCAAGGCTCCCATTTCTCCATGGCCTGTCCTGCATTTCTGGTTTTGACACTTTTTTCAGCATGGCCCTTTTGACCGATGGGAAGCGAGACTTCTTTGTAGCGCTGATTTGCCTTTCCAGGTTGCTTGGTTGGCCAAAAAGGGCGTATGCGTTTTTTCCTGAATATATTCAGGAAAAAACGCATACGCCCTTTTTGGCCAAGGGCATCATTGTCAACGTTTTGCCGCTTTTCATGTGCTTTAAAGGCGATTCGAATCTACCTCCTGAAATCTGTTTCCTGCAATTCTGCCTTGATTTCAAATCCTCTTCTTTGCCTTCCCTCAATATATTTGTGGACGAGAGTTATCATTTATAACTCTGCAGGTTTGTGAATTGCAGTGCCCTGAAGCTCCATTTTACAAGTCGCTTTTTTGGGAGCTGGCCGCAAAAGCGCAGGATGGCTTCAGGCCCTGTTCTGGTTCCGGGGGGCAGGCTGAGCCTGTGGTTAATTCTTCTTCCTGATGGGAAAATAGAGTGACCTGTGCCTGTCCCAACACCAAGAGCTAGTCTCTCATTGGTTCCCCGTCTTCCCGTTCATCCTCAGGACAAATTGCAACCTGTACGGAACAGGAGGTTAAAGGTGCTGATGCTCCAAGTAGGGAGATTGCTAGTAAAGTGGCTGGAATGGCGAACCCGAGCACAAGGAGATGAGAAATGAGGTGCGTTTTAGAAACCTTTCCCCATCACACGGTGTACCATCTTCTGGGTTTCTCATGCATGTTTTCGATGTAGGAAGATGCCCTTGAACCTGGAGATTTGGGACCCATGCGATGGGTAGCACGCAGTATTACTTTAAAGGGTCTGCGTTTGCTCACCCAACCTCACCAAACCTCTCAGCCCCAAGAGTGTCCACCCTTATGTCTCATCCAGCTGTGGGTCTAGATATGGTCAATCCAGGTTGCATCACAGCCCCTGAACGACTTGTGTAAGAATTTCTCTGTCTTTCCCTGTCTTTGTTTCATGGGATTTTAAAAGTAATTTATTTTTATAATGGGGTTTAGCTGCTTTTCACGGCTGTGTTTATGCCGCTTTACACCCACTTGACACACTAACAGAGAGATATCAATACATAGGTTTTAAGATTATTACTAGTCAGATATATTCTTGTGCGGTGAATCGGGCGTGTTGAGTCCAGTTCTCTGAGCAAGGAGTAGGTCTTGTCTATTACATATTGGGTTTATGGAACGGTATCTGAGCTAATTTGAAACTCTTGTTTTATGTATCACCCCACCTCACCTTTCCCGTTAAGAAGCCATAGTGTGTTTTCTGCATGTGTGACTCTGTTCTGTTTTGTAATTCAGTTCAAGTGTAACGGTTTTTACATTCCCTCTATAAGTGACACCTTATGAGAAGTGTCCTTTTCTGTGTGACTTATTTCACTTAGAATCGTCTTACCTAAATCCACTCATCATGCTGCTACTAGCCTTATGACATTGATTTAATGGCTGAGTGATATTCCATTGTACATAAGGACCACAACTTTTTTATCCATTTTTCGCTTTCCTGGGATATTTAAGGTGGAATGAAGTGGAGGTCTTTGTCAACAGAGCAGCCCTAAACTTTGGGGTGCTTGTGTCTTGCTGATTTTCAATTTTCCCACTTTATCCCCCCATGAGTGGAAGTGCCCTATGCTCTCTAAGCCGTGTTTTTTAGATGTTTCAGGACACACCGTACACTTCTCCAGAGTGGCTGTTGGCGATTTACATCCCGCCCATCAGTGTAGCAAGGCTCCCATTTCTCCATGGCCTGTCCTGCATTTCTGGTTTTGACACTTTTTTCAGCATGGCCCTTTTGACCGATGGGAAGCGAGACTTCTTTGTAGCGCTGATTTGCCTTTCCAGGTTGCTTGGTTGGCCAAAAAGGGCGTATGCGTTTTTTCCTGAATATATTCAGGAAAAAACGCATACGCCCTTTTTGGCCAAGGGCATCATTGTCAACGTTTTGCCGCTTTTCATGTGCTTTAAAGGCGATTCGAATCTACCTCCTGAAATCTGTTTCCTGCAATTCTGCCTTGATTTCAAATCCTCTTCTTTGCCTTCCCTCAATATATTTGTGGACGAGAGTTATCATTTATAACTCTGCAGGTTTGTGAATTGCAGTGCCCTGAAGCTCCATTTTACAAGTCGCTTTTTTGGGAGCTGGCCGCAAAAGCGCAGGATGGCTTCAGGCCCTGTTCTGGTTCCGGGGGGCAGGCTGAGCCTGTGGTTAATTCTTCTTCCTGATGGGAAAATAGAGTGACCTGTGCCTGTCCCAACACCAAGAGCTAGTCTCTCATTGGTTCCCCGTCTTCCCGTTCATCCTCAGGACAAATTGCAACCTGTACGGAACAGGAGGTTAAAGGTGCTGAGGCTCCAAGTAGGGAGATTGCTAGTAAAGTGGCTGGAATGGCGAACCCGAGCACAAGGAGATGAGAAATGAGGTGCGTTTTAGAAACCTTTCCCCATCACACGGTGTACCATCTTCTGGGTTTCTCATGCATGTTTTCGATGTAGGAAGATGCCCTTGAACCTGGAGATTTGGGACCCATGCGATGGGTAGCACGCAGTATTACTTTAAAGGGTCTGCGTTTGCTCACCCAACCTCACCAAACCTCTCAGCCCCAAGAGTGTCCACCCTTATGTCTCATCCAGCTGTGGGTCTAGATATGGTCAATCCAGGTTGCATCACAGCCCCTGAACGAATTGTGTAAGAATTTCTCTGTCTTTCCCTGTCTTTGTTTCATGGGTTTTTAAAAGTAATTTATTTTTATAATGGGGTTTAGCTGCTTTTCACGGCTGTGTTTATGCCGCTTTACACCCACTTGACACACTAACAGAGAGATATCAATACATAGGTTTTAAGATTATTACTAGTCAGATATATTCTTGTGCGGTGAATCGGGCGTATTGAGTCCAGTTCTCTGAGCAAGGAGTAGGTCTTGTCTATTACATATTGGGTTTATGGAACGGTATCTGAGCTAATTTGAAACTCTTGTTTTATGTATCACCCCACCTCACCTTTCCCGTTAAGCAGCCATAGTGTGTTTCTGCATGTGTGACTCTGTTCTGGTTTGTAATTCAGTTCAAGTGTAACGGTTTTTACATTCCCTCTATAAGTGACACCTTAGGAGAAGTGTCCTTTTCTGTGTGACTTATTTCACTTAGAATCGTCTTACCTAAATCCACTCATCATGCTGCTACTAGCCTTATGACATTGATTTTATGGCTGAGTGATATTCCATTGTACATAAGGACCACAACTTTTTTATCCATGTTTCGCTTTCCTGGGATATTTAAGGTGGAATGAAGTGGAGGTCCTTGTCAACAGAGCAGCCCTAAACTTTGGGGTGCTTGTGTCTTGCTGATTTTCAATTTTCCCACTTTATCCCCCCATGCGTGGAAGTGCCCTATGCTCTCTAAGCTGTGTTTTTTAGATGTTTCAGGACACACCGTACACTTCTCCAGAGTGGCTGTTGGCGATTTACATCCCGCCCATCAGTGTAGCAAGGCTCCCATTTCTCCATGGCCTGTCCTGCATTTCTGGTTTTGACACTTTTTTCAGCATGGCCCTTTTGACCGATGGGAAGCGAGACTTCTTTGTAGCGCTGATTTGCCTTTCCAGGTTGCTTGGTTGGCCAAAAAGGGCGTATGCGTTTTTTCCTGAATATATTCAGGAAAAAACGCATACGCCCTTTTTGGCCAAGGGCATCATTGTCAACGTTTTGCCGCTTTTCATGTGCTTTAAAGGCGATTCGAATCTACCTCCTGAAATCTGTTTCCTGCAATTCTGCCTTGATTTCAAATCCTCTTCTTTGCCTTCCCTCAATATATTTGTGGACGAGAGTTATCATTTATAACTCTGCAGGTTTGTGAATTGCAGTGCCCTGAAGCTCCATTTTACAAGTCGCTTTTTTGGGAGCTGGCCGCAAAAGCGCAGGATGGCTTCAGGCCCTGTTCTGGTTCCGGGGGGCAGGCTGAGCCTGTGGTTAATTCTTCTTCCTGATGGGAAAATAGAGTGACCTGTGCCTGTCCCAACACCAAGAGCTAGTCTCTCATTGGTTCCCCGTCTTCCCGTTCATCCTCAGGACAAATTGCAACCTGTACGGAACAGGAGGTTAAAGGTGCTGATGCTCCAAGGAGGGAGATTGCTAGTAAAGTGGCTGGAATGGCGAACCCGAGCACAAGGAGATGAGAAATGAGGTGCGTTTTAGAAACCTTTCCCCATCACACGGTGTACCATCTTCTGGGTTTCTCATGCATGTTTTCGATGTAGGAAGATGCCCTTGAACCTGGAGATTTGGGACCCATGCGATGGGTAGCACGCAGTATTACTTTAAAGGGTCTGCGTTTGCTCACCCAACCTCACCAAACCTCTCAGCCCCAAGAGTGTCCACCCTTATGTCTCATCCAGCTGTGGGTCTAGATATGGTCAATCCAGGTTGCATCACATCCCCTGAACGACTTGTGTAAGAATTTCTCTGTCTTTCCCTGTCTTTGTTTCATGGGTTTTTAAAAGTAATTTATTTTTATAATGGGGTTTAGCTGCTTTTCACGGCTGTGTTTATGCCGCTTTACACCCACTTGACACACTAACAGAGAGATATCAATACATAGGTTTTAAGATTATTACTAGTCAGATATATTCTTGTGCGGTGAATCGGGCGTGTTGAGTCCAGTTCTCTGAGCAAGGAGTAGGTCTTGTCTATTACATATTGGGTTTATGGAACGGTATCTGAGCTAATTTGAAACTCTTGTTTTATGTATCACCCCACCTCACCTTTCCCGTTAAGCAGCCATAGTGTGTTTTCTGCATGTGTGACTCTGTTCTGGTTTGTAATTCAGTTCAAGTGTAACGGTTTTTACATTCCCTCTATAAGTGACACCTTAGGAGAAGTGTCCTTTTCTGTGTGACTTATTTCACTTAGAATCGTCTTACCTAAATCCACTCATCATGCTGCTACTAGCCTTATGACATTGATTTTATGGCTGAGTGATATTCCATTGTACATAAGGACCACAACTTTTTTATCCATGTTTCGCTTTCCTGGGATATTTAAGGTGGAATGAAGTGGAGGTCCTTGTCAACAGAGCAGCCCTAAACTTTGGGGTGCTTGTGTCTTGCTGATTTTCAATTTTCCCACTTTATCCCCCCATGCGTGGAAGTGCCCTATGCTCTCTAAGCTGTGTTTTTTAGATGTTTCAGGACACACCGTACACTTCTCCAGAGTGGCTGTTGGCGATTTACATCCCGCCCATCAGTGTAGCAAGGCTCCCATTTCTCCATGGCCTGTCCTGCATTTCTGGTTTTGACACTTTTTTCAGCATGGCCCTTTTGACCGATGGGAAGCGAGACTTCTTTGTAGCGCTGATTTGCCTTTCCAGGTTGCTTGGTTGGCCAAAAAGGGCGTATGCGTTTTTTCCTGAATATATTCAGGAAAAAACGCATACGCCCTTTTTGGCCAAGGGCATCATTGTCAACGTTTTGCCGCTTTTCATGTGCTTTAAAGGCGATTCGAATCTACCTCCTGAAATCTGTTTCCTGCAATTCTGCCTTGATTTCAAATCCTCTTCTTTGCCTTCCCTCAATATATTTGTGGACGAGAGTTATCATTTATAACTCTGCAGGTTTGTGAATTGCAGTGCCCTGAGGCTCCATTTTACAAGTCGCTTTTTTGGGAGCTGGCCGCAAAAGCGCAGGATGGCTTCAGGCCCTGTTCTGGTTCCGGGGGGCAGGCTGAGCCTGTGGTTAATTCTTCTTCCTGATGGGAAAATAGAGTGACCTGTGCCTGTCCCAACACCAAGAGCTAGTCTCTCATTGGTTCCCCGTCTTCCCGTTCATCCTCAGGACAAATTGCAACCTGTACGGAACAGGAGGTTAAAGGTGCTGAGGCTCCAAGTAGGGAGATTGCTAGTAAAGTGGCTGGAATGGCGAACCCGAGCACAAGGAGATGAGAAATGAGGTGCGTTTTAGAAACCTTTCCCCATCACACGGTGTACCATCTTCTGGGTTTCTCATGCATGTTTTCGATGTAGGAAGATGCCCTTGAACCTGGAGATTTGGGACCCATGCGATGGGTAGCACGCAGTATTACTTTAAAGGGTCTGCGTTTGCTCACCCAACCTCACCAAACCTCTCAGCCCCAAGAGTGTCCACCCTTATGTCTCATCCAGCTGTGGGTCTAGATATGGTCAATCCAGGTTGCATCACAGCCCCTGAACGAATTGTGTAAGAATTTCTCTGTCTTTCCCTGTCTTTGTTTCATGGGTTTTTAAAAGTAATTTATTTTTATAATGGGGTTTAGCTGCTTTTCACGGCTGTGTTTATGCCGCTTTACACCCACTTGACACACTAACAGAGAGATATCAATACATAGGTTTTAAGATTATTACTAGTCAGATATATTCTTGTGCGGTGAATCGGGCGTATTGAGTCCAGTTCTCTGAGCAAGGAGTAGGTCTTGTCTATTACATATTGGGTTTATGGAACGGTATCTGAGCTAATTTGAAACTCTTGTTTTATGTATCACCCCACCTCACCTTTCCCGTTAAGCAGCCATAGTGTGTTTTCTGCATGTGTGACTCTGTTCTGTTTTGTAATTCAGTTCAACTGTAACGGTTTTTACATTCCCTCTATAAGTGACACCTTAGGAGAAGTGTCCTTTTCTGTGTGACTTATTTCACTTAGAATCGTCTTACCTAAATCCACTCATCATGCTGCTACTAGCCTTATGACATTGATTTTATGGCTGAGTGATATTCCATTGTACATAAGGACCACAACTTTTTTATCCATGTTTCGCTTTCCTGGGATATTTAAGGTGGAATGAAGTGGAGGTCCTTGTCAACAGAGCAGCCCTAAACTTTGGGGTGCTTGTGTCTTGCTGATTTTCAATTTTCCCACTTTATCCCCCCATGCGTGGAAGTGCCCTATGCTCTCTAAGCTGTGTTTTTTAGATGTTTCAGGACACACCGTACACTTCTCCAGAGTGGCTGTTGGCGATTTACATCCCGCCCATCAGTGTAGCAAGGCTCCCATTTCTCCATGGCCTGTCCTGCATTTCTGGTTTTGACACTTTTTTCAGCATGGCCCTTTTGACCGATGGGAAGCGAGACTTCTTTGTAGCGCTGATTTGCCTTTCCAGGTTGCTTGGTTGGCCAAAAAGGGCGTATGCGTTTTTTCCTGAATATATTCAGGAAAAAACGCATACGCCCTTTTTGGCCAAGGGCATCATTGTCAACGTTTTGCCGCTTTTCATGTGCTTTAAAGGCGATTCGAATCTACCTCCTGAAATCTGTTTCCTGCAATTCTGCCTTGATTTCAAATCCTCTTCTTTGCCTTCCCTCAATATATTTGTGGACGAGAGTTATCATTTATAACTCTGCAGGTTTGTGAATTGCAGTGCCCTGAAGCTCCATTTTACAAGTCGCTTTTTTGGGAGCTGGCCGCAAAAGCGCAGGATGGCTTCAGGCCCTGTTCTGGTTCCGGGGGGCAGGCTGAGCCTGTGGTTAATTCTTCTTCCTGATGGGAAAATAGAGTGACCTGTGCCTGTCCCAACACCAAGAGCTAGTCTCTCATTGGTTCCCCGTCTTCCCGTTCATCCTCAGGACAAATTGCAACCTGTACGGAACAGGAGGTTAAAGGTGCTGATGCTCCAAGGAGGGAGATTGCTAGTAAAGTGGCTGGAATGGCGAACCCGAGCACAAGGAGATGAGAAATGAGGTGCGTTTTAGAAACCTTTCCCCATCACACGGTGTACCATCTTCTGGGTTTCTCATGCATGTTTTCGATGTAGGAAGATGCCCTTGAACCTGGAGATTTGGGACCCATGCGATGGGTAGCACGCAGTATTACTTTAAAGGGTCTGCGTTTGCTCACCCAACCTCACCAAACCTCTCAGCCCCAAGAGTGTCCACCCTTATGTCTCATCCAGCTGTGGGTCTAGATATGGTCAATCCAGGTTGCATCACATCCCCTGAACGACTTGTGTAAGAATTTCTCTGTCTTTCCCTGTCTTTGTTTCATGGGTTTTTAAAAGTAATTTATTTTTATAATGGGGTTTAGCTGCTTTTCACGGCTGTGTTTATGCCGCTTTACACCCACTTGACACACTAACAGAGAGATATCAATACATAGGTTTTAAGATTATTACTAGTCAGATATATTCTTGTGCGGTGAATCGGGCGTGTTGAGTCCAGTTCTCTGAGCAAGGAGTAGGTCTTGTCTATTACATATTGGGTTTATGGAACGGTATCTGAGCTAATTTGAAACTCTTGTTTTATGTATCACCCCACCTCACCTTTCCCGTTAAGCAGCCATAGTGTGTTTTCTGCATGTGTGACTCTGTTCTGGTTTGTAATTCAGTTCAAGTGTAACGGTTTTTACATTCCCTCTATAAGTGACACCTTAGGAGAAGTGTCCTTTTCTGTGTGACTTATTTCACTTAGAATCGTCTTACCTAAATCCACTCATCATGCTGCTACTAGCCTTATGACATTGATTTTATGGCTGAGTGATATTCCATTGTACATAAGGACCACAACTTTTTTATCCATGTTTCGCTTTCCTGGGATATTTAAGGTGGAATGAAGTGGAGGTCCTTGTCAACAGAGCAGCCCTAAACTTTGGGGTGCTTGTGTCTTGCTGATTTTCAATTTTCCCACTTTATCCCCCCATGCGTGGAAGTGCCCTATGCTCTCTAAGCTGTGTTTTTTAGATGTTTCAGGACACACCGTACACTTCTCCAGAGTGGCTGTTGGCGATTTACATCCCGCCCATCAGTGTAGCAAGGCTCCCATTTCTCCATGGCCTGTCCTGCATTTCTGGTTTTGACACTTTTTTCAGCATGGCCCTTTTGACCGATGGGAAGCGAGACTTCTTTGTAGCGCTGATTTGCCTTTCCAGGTTGCTTGGTTGGCCAAAAAGGGCGTATGCGTTTTTTCCTGAATATATTCAGGAAAAAACGCATACGCCCTTTTTGGCCAAGGGCATCATTGTCAACGTTTTGCCGCTTTTCATGTGCTTTAAAGGCGATTCGAATCTACCTCCTGAAATCTGTTTCCTGCAATTCTGCCTTGATTTCAAATCCTCTTCTTTGCCTTCCCTCAATATATTTGTGGACGAGAGTTATCATTTATAACTCTGCAGGTTTGTGAATTGCAGTGCCCTGAGGCTCCATTTTACAAGTCGCTTTTTTGGGAGCTGGCCGCAAAAGCGCAGGATGGCTTCAGGCCCTGTTCTGGTTCCGGGGGGCAGGCTGAGCCTGTGGTTAATTCTTCTTCCTGATGGGAAAATAGAGTGACCTGTGCCTGTCCCAACACCAAGAGCTAGTCTCTCATTGGTTCCCCGTCTTCCCGTTCATCCTCAGGACAAATTGCAACCTGTACGGAACAGGAGGTTAAAGGTGCTGATGCTCCAAGGAGGGAGATTGCTAGTAAAGTGGCTGGAATGGCGAACCCGAGCACAAGGAGATGAGAAATGAGGTGCGTTTTAGAAACCTTTCCCCATCACACGGTGTACCATCTTCTGGGTTTCTCATGCATGTTTTCGATGTAGGAAGATGCCCTTGAACCTGGAGATTTGGGACCCATGCGATGGGTAGCACGCAGTATTACTTTAAAGGGTCTGCGTTTGCTCACCCAACCTCACCAAACCTCTCAGCCCCAAGAGTGTCCACCCTTATGTCTCATCCAGCTGTGGGTCTAGATATGGTCAATCCAGGTTGCATCACAGCCCCTGAACGAATTGTGTAAGAATTTCTCTGTCTTTCCCTGTCTTTGTTTCATGGGTTTTTAAAAGTAATTTATTTTTATAATGGGGTTTAGCTGCTTTTCACGGCTGTGTTTATGCCGCTTTACACCCACTTGACACACTAACAGAGAGATATCAATACATAGGTTTTAAGATTATTACTAGTCAGATATATTCTTGTGCGGTGAATCGGGCGTATTGAGTCCAGTTCTCTGAGCAAGGAGTAGGTCTTGTCTATTACATATTGGGTTTATGGAACGGTATCTGAGCTAATTTGAAACTCTTGTTTTATGTATCACCCCACCTCACCTTTCCCGTTAAGCAGCCATAGTGTGTTTTCTGCATGTGTGACTCTGTTCTGTTTTGTAATTCAGTTCAACTGTAACGGTTTTTACATTCCCTCTATAAGTGACACCTTATGAGAAGTGTCCTTTTCTGTGTGACTTATTTCACTTAGAATCGTCTTACCTAAATCCACTCATCATGCTGCTACTAGCCTTATGACATTGATTTTATGGCTGAGTGATATTCCATTGTACATAAGGACCACAACTTTTTTATCCATGTTTCGCTTTCCTGGGATATTTAAGGTGGAATGAAGTGGAGGTCCTTGTCAACAGAGCAGCCCTAAACTTTGGGGTGCTTGTGTCTTGCTGATTTTCAATTTTCCCACTTTATCCCCCCATGCGTGGAAGTGCCCTATGCTCTCTAAGCTGTGTTTTTTAGATGTTTCAGGACACACCGTACACTTCTCCAGAGTGGCTGTTGGCGATTTACATCCCGCCCATCAGTGTAGCAAGGCTCCCATTTCTCCATGGCCTGTCCTGCATTTCTGGTTTTGACACTTTTTTCAGCATGGCCCTTTTGACCGATGGGAAGCGAGACTTCTTTGTAGCGCTGATTTGCCTTTCCAGGTTGCTTGGTTGGCCAAAAAGGGCGTATGCGTTTTTTCCTGAATATATTCAGGAAAAAACGCATACGCCCTTTTTGGCCAAGGGCATCATTGTCAACGTTTTGCCGCTTTTCATGTGCTTTAAAGGCGATTCGAATCTACCTCCTGAAATCTGTTTCCTGCAATTCTGCCTTGATTTCAAATCCTCTTCTTTGCCTTCCCTCAATATATTTGTGGACGAGAGTTATCATTTATAACTCTGCAGGTTTGTGAATTGCAGTGCCCTGAAGCTCCATTTTACAAGTCGCTTTTTTGGGAGCTGGCCGCAAAAGCGCAGGATGGCTTCAGGCCCTGTTCTGGTTCCGGGGGGCAGGCTGAGCCTGTGGTTAATTCTTCTTCCTGATGGGAAAATAGAGTGACCTGTGCCTGTCCCAACACCAAGAGCTAGTCTCTCATTGGTTCCCCGTCTTCCCGTTCATCCTCAGGACAAATTGCAACCTGTACGGAACAGGAGGTTAAAGGTGCTGATGCTCCAAGGAGGGAGATTGCTAGTAAAGTGGCTGGAATGGCGAACCCGAGCACAAGGAGATGAGAAATGAGGTGCGTTTTAGAAACCTTTCCCCATCACACGGTGTACCATCTTCTGGGTTTCTCATGCATGTTTTCGATGTAGGAAGATGCCCTTGAACCTGGAGATTTGGGACCCATGCGATGGGTAGCACGCAGTATTACTTTAAAGGGTCTGCGTTTGCTCACCCAACCTCACCAAACCTCTCAGCCCCAAGAGTGTCCACCCTTATGTCTCATCCAGCTGTGGGTCTAGATATGGTCAATCCAGGTTGCATCACATCCCCTGAACGACTTGTGTAAGAATTTCTCTGTCTTTCCCTGTCTTTGTTTCATGGGTTTTTAAAAGTAATTTATTTTTATAATGGGGTTTAGCTGCTTTTCACGGCTGTGTTTATGCCGCTTTACACCCACTTGACACACTAACAGAGAGATATCAATACATAGGTTTTAAGATTATTACTAGTCAGATATATTCTTGTGCGGTGAATCGGGCGTGTTGAGTCCAGTTCTCTGAGCAAGGAGTAGGTCTTGTCTATTACATATTGGGTTTATGGAACGGTATCTGAGCTAATTTGAAACTCTTGTTTTATGTATCACCCCACCTCACCTTTCCCGTTAAGCAGCCATAGTGTGTTTTCTGCATGTGTGACTCTGTTCTGGTTTGTAATTCAGTTCAAGTGTAACGGTTTTTACATTCCCTCTATAAGTGACACCTTAGGAGAAGTGTCCTTTTCTGTGTGACTTATTTCACTTAGAATCGTCTTACCTAAATCCACTCATCATGCTGCTACTAGCCTTATGACATTGATTTTATGGCTGAGTGATATTCCATTGTACATAAGGACCACAACTTTTTTATCCATGTTTCGCTTTCCTGGGATATTTAAGGTGGAATGAAGTGGAGGTCCTTGTCAACAGAGCAGCCCTAAACTTTGGGGTGCTTGTGTCTTGCTGATTTTCAATTTTCCCACTTTATCCCCCCATGCGTGGAAGTGCCCTATGCTCTCTAAGCTGTGTTTTTTAGATGTTTCAGGACACACCGTACACTTCTCCAGAGTGGCTGTTGGCGATTTACATCCCGCCCATCAGTGTAGCAAGGCTCCCATTTCTCCATGGCCTGTCCTGCATTTCTGGTTTTGACACTTTTTTCAGCATGGCCCTTTTGACCGATGGGAAGCGAGACTTCTTTGTAGCGCTGATTTGCCTTTCCAGGTTGCTTGGTTGGCCAAAAAGGGCGTATGCGTTTTTTCCTGAATATATTCAGGAAAAAACGCATACGCCCTTTTTGGCCAAGGGCATCATTGTCAACGTTTTGCCGCTTTTCATGTGCTTTAAAGGCGATTCGAATCTACCTCCTGAAATCTGTTTCCTGCAATTCTGCCTTGATTTCAAATCCTCTTCTTTGCCTTCCCTCAATATATTTGTGGACGAGAGTTATCATTTATAACTCTGCAGGTTTGTGAATTGCAGTGCCCTGAGGCTCCATTTTACAAGTCGCTTTTTTGGGAGCTGGCCGCAAAAGCGCAGGATGGCTTCAGGCCCTGTTCTGGTTCCGGGGGGCAGGCTGAGCCTGTGGTTAATTCTTCTTCCTGATGGGAAAATAGAGTGACCTGTGCCTGTCCCAACACCAAGAGCTAGTCTCTCATTGGTTCCCCGTCTTCCCGTTCATCCTCAGGACAAATTGCAACCTGTACGGAACAGGAGGTTAAAGGTGCTGAGGCTCCAAGTAGGGAGATTGCTAGTAAAGTGGCTGGAATGGCGAACCCGAGCACAAGGAGATGAGAAATGAGGTGCGTTTTAGAAACCTTTCCCCATCACACGGTGTACCATCTTCTGGGTTTCTCATGCATGTTTTCGATGTAGGAAGATGCCCTTGAACCTGGAGATTTGGGACCCATGCGATGGGTAGCACGCAGTATTACTTTAAAGGGTCTGCGTTTGCTCACCCAACCTCACCAAACCTCTCAGCCCCAAGAGTGTCCACCCTTATGTCTCATCCAGCTGTGGGTCTAGATATGGTCAATCCAGGTTGCATCACAGCCCCTGAACGAATTGTGTAAGAATTTCTCTGTCTTTCCCTGTCTTTGTTTCATGGGTTTTTAAAAGTAATTTATTTTTATAATGGGGTTTAGCTGCTTTTCACGGCTGTGTTTATGCCGCTTTACACCCACTTGACACACTAACAGAGAGATATCAATACATAGGTTTTAAGATTATTACTAGTCAGATATATTCTTGTGCGGTGAATCGGGCGTATTGAGTCCAGTTCTCTGAGCAAGGAGTAGGTCTTGTCTATTACATATTGGGTTTATGGAACGGTATCTGAGCTAATTTGAAACTCTTGTTTTATGTATCACCCCACCTCACCTTTCCCGTTAAGCAGCCATAGTGTGTTTTCTGCATGTGTGACTCTGTTCTGGTTTGTAATTCAGTTCAAGTGTAACGGTTTTTACATTCCCTCTATAAGTGACACCTTAGGAGAAGTGTCCTTTTCTGTGTGACTTATTTCACTTAGAATCGTCTTACCTAAATCCACTCATCATGCTGCTACTAGCCTTATGACATTGATTTTATGGCTGAGTGATATTCCATTGTACATAAGGACCACAACTTTTTTATCCATGTTTCGCTTTCCTGGGATATTTAAGGTGGAATGAAGTGGAGGTCCTTGTCAACAGAGCAGCCCTAAACTTTGGGGTGCTTGTGTCTTGCTGATTTTCAATTTTCCCACTTTATCCCCCCATGCGTGGAAGTGCCCTATGCTCTCTAAGCTGTGTTTTTTAGATGTTTCAGGACACACCGTACACTTCTCCAGAGTGGCTGTTGGCGATTTACATCCCGCCCATCAGTGTAGCAAGGCTCCCATTTCTCCATGGCCTGTCCTGCATTTCTGGTTTTGACACTTTTTTCAGCATGGCCCTTTTGACCGATGGGAAGCGAGACTTCTTTGTAGCGCTGATTTGCCTTTCCAGGTTGCTTGGTTGGCCAAAAAGGGCGTATGCGTTTTTTCCTGAATATATTCAGGAAAAAACGCATACGCCCTTTTTGGCCAAGGGCATCATTGTCAACGTTTTGCCGCTTTTCATGTGCTTTAAAGGCGATTCGAATCTACCTCCTGAAATCTGTTTCCTGCAATTCTGCCTTGATTTCAAATCCTCTTCTTTGCCTTCCCTCAATATATTTGTGGACGAGAGTTATCATTTATAACTCTGCAGGTTTGTGAATTGCAGTGCCCTGAGGCTCCATTTTACAAGTCGCTTTTTTGGGAGCTGGCCGCAAAAGCGCAGGATGGCTTCAGGCCCTGTTCTGGTTCCGGGGGGCAGGCTGAGCCTGTGGTTAATTCTTCTTCCTGATGGGAAAATAGAGTGACCTGTGCCTGTCCCAACACCAAGAGCTAGTCTCTCATTGGTTCCCCGTCTTCCCGTTCATCCTCAGGACAAATTGCAACCTGTACGGAACAGGAGGTTAAAGGTGCTGAGGCTCCAAGTAGGGAGATTGCTAGTAAAGTGGCTGGAATGGCGAACCCGAGCACAAGGAGATGAGAAATGAGGTGCGTTTTAGAAACCTTTCCCCATCACACGGTGTACCATCTTCTGGGTTTCTCATGCATGTTTTCGATGTAGGAAGATGCCCTTGAACCTGGAGATTTGGGACCCATGCGATGGGTAGCACGCAGTATTACTTTAAAGGGTCTGCGTTTGCTCACCCAACCTCACCAAACCTCTCAGCCCCAAGAGTGTCCACCCTTATGTCTCATCCAGCTGTGGGTCTAGATATGGTCAATCCAGGTTGCATCACAGCCCCTGAACGAATTGTGTAAGAATTTCTCTGTCTTTCCCTGTCTTTGTTTCATGGGTTTTTAAAAGTAATTTATTTTTATAATGGGGTTTAGCTGCTTTTCACGGCTGTGTTTATGCCGCTTTACACCCACTTGACACACTAACAGAGAGATATCAATACATAGGTTTTAAGATTATTACTAGTCAGATATATTCTTGTGCGGTGAATCGGGCGTATTGAGTCCAGTTCTCTGAGCAAGGAGTAGGTCTTGTCTATTACATATTGGGTTTATGGAACGGTATCTGAGCTAATTTGAAACTCTTGTTTTATGTATCACCCCACCTCACCTTTCCCGTTAAGCAGCCATAGTGTGTTTTCTGCATGTGTGACTCTGTTCTGTTTTGTAATTCAGTTCAAGTGTAACGGTTTTTACATTCCCTCTATAAGTGACACCTTATGAGAAGTGTCCTTTTCTGTGTGACTTATTTCACTTAGAATCGTCTTACCTAAATCCACTCATCATGCTGCTACTAGCCTTATGACATTGATTTCATGGCTGAGTGATATTCCATTGTACATAAGGACCACAACTTTTTTATCCATTTTTCGCTCTCCTGGGATATTTAAGGTGGAATGAAGTGGAGGTCTTTGTCAACAGAGCAGCCCTAAACTTTGGGGTGCTTGTGTCTTGCTGATTTTCAATTTTCCCACTTTATCCCCCCATGCGTGGAAGTGCCCTATGCTCTCTAAGCTGTGTTTTTTAGATGTTTCAGGACACACCGTACACTTCTCCAGAGTGGCTGTTGGCGATTTACATCCCGCCCATCAGTGTAGCAAGGCTCCCATTTCTCCATGGCCTGTCCTGCATTTCTGGTTTTGACACTTTTTTCAGCATGGCCCTTTTGACCGATGGGAAGCGAGACTTCTTTGTAGCGCTGATTTGCCTTTCCAGGTTGCTTGGTTGGCCAAAAAGGGCGTATGCGTTTTTTCCTGAATATATTCAGGAAAAAACGCATACGCCCTTTTTGGCCAAGGGCATCATTGTCAACGTTTTGCCGCTTTTCATGTGCTTTAAAGGCGATTCGAATCTACCTCCTGAAATCTGTTTCCTGCAATTCTGCCTTGATTTCAAATCCTCTTCTTTGCCTTCCCTCAATATATTTGTGGACGAGAGTTATCATTTATAACTCTGCAGGTTTGTGAATTGCAGTGCCCTGAAGCTCCATTTTACAAGTCGCTTTTTTGGGAGCTGGCCGCAAAAGCGCAGGATGGCTTCAGGCCCTGTTCTGGTTCCGGGGGGCAGGCTGAGCCTGTGGTTAATTCTTCTTCCTGATGGGAAAATAGAGTGACCTGTGCCTGTCCCAACACCAAGAGCTAGTCTCTCATTGGTTCCCCGTCTTCCCGTTCATCCTCAGGACAAATTGCAACCTGTACGGAACAGGAGGTTAAAGGTGCTGATGCTCCAAGTAGGGAGATTGCTAGTAAAGTGGCTGGAATGGCGAACCCGAGCACAAGGAGATGAGAAATGAGGTGCGTTTTAGAAACCTTTCCCCATCACACGGTGTACCATCTTCTGGGTTTCTCATGCATGTTTTCGATGTAGGAAGATGCCCTTGAACCTGGAGATTTGGGACCCATGCGATGGGTAGCACGCAGTATTACTTTAAAGGGTCTGCGTTTGCTCACCCAACCTCACCAAACCTCTCAGCCCCAAGAGTGTCCACCCTTATGTCTCATCCAGCTGTGGGTCTAGATATGGTCAATGCAGGTTGCATCACAGCCCCTGAACGACTTGTGTAAGAATTTCTCTGTCTTTCCCTGTCTTTGTTTCATGGGTTTTTAAAAGTAATTTATTTTTATAATGGGGTTTAGCTGCTTTTCACGGCTGTGTTTATGCCGCTTTACACCCACTTGACACACTAACAGAGAGATATCAATACATAGGTTTTAAGATTATTACTAGTCAGATATATTCTTGTGCGGTGAATCGGGCGTGTTGAGTCCAGTTCTCTGAGCAAGGAGTAGGTCTTGTCTATTACATATTGGGTTTATGGAACGGTATCTGAGCTAATTTGAAACTCTTGTTTTATGTATCACCCCACCTCACCTTTCCCGTTAAGAAGCCATAGTGTGTTTTCTGCATGTGTGACTCTGTTCTGTTTTGTAATTCAGTTCAAGTGTAACGGTTTTTACATTCCCTCTATAAGTGACACCTTATGAGAAGTGTCCTTTTCTGTGTGACTTATTTCACTTAGAATCGTCTTACCTAAATCCACTCATCATGCTGCTACTAGCCTTATGACATTGATTTCATGGCTGAGTGATATTCCATTGTACATAAGGACCACAACTTTTTTATCCATTTTTCGCTTTCCTGGGATATTTAAGGTGGAATGAAGTGGAGGTCTTTGTCAACAGAGCAGCCCTAAACTTTGGGGTGCTTGTGTCTTGCTGATTTTCAATTTTCCCACTTTATCCCCCCATGAGTGGAAGTGCCCTATGCTCTCTAAGCCGTGTTTTTTAGATGTTTCAGGACACACCGTACACTTCTCCAGAGTGGCTGTTGGCGATTTACATCCCGCCCATCAGTGTAGCAACGCTCCCATTTCTCCATGGCCTGTCCTGCATTTCTGGTTTTGACACTTTTTTCAGCATGGCCCTTTTGACCGATGGGAAGCGAGACTTCTTTGTAGCGCTGAGTTGCCTTTCCAGGTTGCTTGGTTGGCCAAAAAGGGCGTATGCGTTTTTTCCTGAATATATTCAGGAAAAAACGCATACGGCCTTTTTGGCCAAGGGCATCATTGTCAACGTTTTGCCGCTTTTCATTTGCTTTAAAGGCGATTCGAATCTACCTCCTGAAATCTGTTTCCTGCAATTCTGCCTTGATTTCAAATCCTCTTCTTTGCCTTCCCTCAATATATTTGTGGACGAGAGTTATCATTTATAACTCTGCAGGTTTGTGAATTGCAGTGCCCTGAAGCTCCATTTTACAAGTCGCTTTTTTGGGAGCTGGCCGCAAAAGCGCAGGATGGCTTCAGGCCCTGTTCTGGTTCCGGGGGGCAGGCTGAGCCTGTGGTTAATTCTTCTTCCTGATGGGAAAATAGAGTGACCTGTGCCTGTCCCAACACCAAGAGCTAGTCTCTCATTGGTTCCCCGTCTTCCCGTTCATCCTCAGGACAAATTGCAACCTGTACGGAACAGGAGGTTAAAGGTGCTGAGGCTCCAAGTAGGGAGATTGCTAGTAAAGTGGCTGGAATGGCGAACCCGAGCACAAGGAGATGAGAAATGAGGTGCGTTTTAGAAACCTTTCCCCATCACACGGTGTACCATCTTCTGGGTTTCTCATGCATGTTTTCGATGTAGGAAGATGCCCTTGAACCTGGAGATTTGGGACCCATGCGATGGGTAGCACGCAGTATTACTTTAAAGGGTCTGCGTTTGCTCACCCAACCTCACCAAACCTCTCAGCCCCAAGAGTGTCCACCCTTATGTCTCATCCAGCTGTGGGTCTAGATATGGTCAATCCAGGTTGCATCACAGCCCCTGAACGACTTGTGTAAGAATTTCTCTGTCTTTCCCTGTCTTTGTTTCATGGGTTTTTAAAAGTAATTTATTTTTATAATGGGGTTTAGCTGCTTTTCACGGCTGTGTTTATGCCGCTTTACACCCACTTGACACACTAACAGAGAGATATCAATACATAGGTTTTAAGATTATTACTAGTCAGATATATTCTTGTGCGGTGAATCGGGCGTGTTGAGTCCAGTTCTCTGAGCAAGGAGTAGGTCTTGTCTATTACATATTGGGTTTATGGAACGGTATCTGAGCTAATTTGAAACTCTTGTTTTATGTATCACCCCACCTCACCTTTCCCGTTAAGAAGCCATAGTGTGTTTTCTGCATGTGTGACTCTGTTCTGTTTTGTAATTCAGTTCAAGTGTAACGGTTTTTACATTCCCTCTATAAGTGACACCTTATGAGAAGTGTCCTTTTCTGTGTGACTTATTTCACTTAGAATCGTCTTACCTAAATCCACTCATCATGCTGCTACTAGCCTTATGACATTGATTTCATGGCTGAGTGATATTCCATTGTACATAAGGACCACAACTTTTTTATCCATTTTTCGCTTTCCTGGGATATTTAAGGTGGAATGAAGTGGAGGTCCTTGTCAACAGAGCAGCCCTAAACTTTGGGGTGCTTGTGTCTTGCTGATTTTCAATTTTCCCACTTTATCCCCCCATGCGTGGAAGTGCCCTATGCTCTCTAAGCTGTGTTTTTTAGATGTTTCAGGACACACCGTACACTTCTCCAGAGTGGCTGTTGGCGATTTACATCCCGCCCATCAGTGTAGCAAGGCTCCCATTTCTCCATGGCCTGTCCTGCATTTCTGGTTTTGACACTTTTTTCAGCATGGCCCTTTTGACCGATGGGAAGCGAGACTTCTTTGTAGCGCTGATTTGCCTTTCCAGGTTGCTTGGTTGGCCAAAAAGGCCGTATGCGTTTTTTCCTGAATATATTCAGGAAAAAACGCATACGCCCTTTTTGGCCAAGGGCATCATTGTCAACGTTTTGCCGCTTTTCATGTGCTTTAAAGGCGATTCGAATCTACCTCCTGAAATCTGTTTCCTGCAATTCTGCCTTGATTTCAAATCCTCTTCTTTGCCTTCCCTCAATATATTTGTGGACGAGAGTTATCATTTATAACTCTGCAGGTTTGTGAATTGCAGTGCCCTGAAGCTCCATTTTACAAGTCGCTTTTTTGGGAGCTGGCCGCAAAAGCGCAGGATGGCTTCAGGCCCTGTTCTGGTTCCGGGGGGCAGGCTGAGACTGTGGTTAATTCTTCTTCCTGATGGGAAAATAGAGTGACCTGTGCCTGTCCCAACACCAAGAGCTAGTCTCTCATTGGTTCCCCGTCTTCCCGTTCATCCTCAGGACAAATTGCAACCTGTACGGAACAGGAGGTTAAAGGTGCTGAGGCTCCAAGTAGGGAGATTGCTAGTAAAGTGGCTGGAATGGCGAACCCGAGCACAAGGAGATGAGAAATGAGGTGCGTTTTAGAAACCTTTCCCCATCACACGGTGGACCATCTTCTGGGTTTCTCATGCATGTTTTCGATGTAGGAAGATGCCCTTGAACCTGAAGATTTGGGACCCATGCGATGGGTAGCACGCAGTATTACTTTAAAGGGTCTGCGTTTGCTCACCCAACCTCACCAAACCTCTCAGCCCCAAGAGTGTCCACCCTTATGTCTCATCCAGCTGTGGGTCTAGATATGGTCAATCCAGGTTGCATCACAGCCCCTGAACGACTTGTGTAAGAATTTCTCTGTCTTTCCCTGTCTTTGTTTCATGGGTTTTTAAAAGTAATTTCTTTTTATAATGGGGTTTAGCTGCTTTTCACGGCTGTGTTTATGCCGCTTTACACCCACTTGACACACTAACAGAGAGATATCAATACATAGGTTTTAAGATTATTACTAGTCAGATATATTCTTGTGAGGTGAATCGGGCGTGTTGAGTCCAGTTCTCTGAGCAAGGAGTAGGTCTTGTCTATTACATATTGGGTTTATGGAACGGTATCTGAGCTAATTTGAAACTCTTGTTTTATGTATCACCCCACCTCACCTTTCCCGTTAAGCAGCCATAGTGTGTTTTCTGCATGTGTGACTCTGTTCTGTTTTGTAATTCAGTTCAAGTGTAACGCTTTTTACATTCCCTCTATAAGTGACACCTTATGAGAAGTGTCCTTTTCTGTGTGACTTATTTCACTTAGAATCGTCTTACCTAAATCCACTCATCATGCTGCTACTAGCCTTATGACATTGATTTCATGGCTGAGTGATATTCCATTGTACATAAGGACCACAACTTTTTTATCCATGTTTCGCTTTCCTGGGATATTTAAGGTGGAATGAAGTGGAGGTCTTTGTCAACAGAGCAGCCCTAAACTTTGGGGTGCTTGTGTCTTGCTGATTTTCAATTTTCCCACTTTATCCCCCCATGCGTGGAAGTGCCCTATGCTCTCTAAGCTGTGTTTTTTAGATGTTTCAGGACACACCGTACACTTCTCCAGAGTGGCTGTTGGCGATTTACATCCCGCCCATCAGTGTAGCAAGGCTCCCATTTCTCCATGGCCTGTCCTGCATTTCTGGTTTTGACACTTTTTTCAGCATGGCCCTTTTGACCGATGGGAAGCGAGACTTCTTTGTAGCGCTGATTTGCCTTTCCAGGTTGCTTGGTTGGCCAAAAAGGCCGTATGCGTTTTTTCCTGAATATATTCAGGAAAAAACGCATACGCCCTTTTTGGCCAAGGGCATCATTGTCAACGTTTTGCCGCTTTTCATGTGCTTTAAAGGCGATTCGAATCTACCTCCTGAAATCTGTTTCCTGCAATTCTGCCTTGATTTCAAATCCTCTTCTTTGCCTTCCCTCAATATATTTGTGGACGAGAGTTATCATTTATAACTCTGCAGGTTTGTGAATTGCAGTGCCCTGAAGCTCCATTTTACAAGTCGCTTTTTTGGGAGCTGGCCGCAAAAGCGCAGGATGGCTTCAGGCCCTGTTCTGGTTCCGGGGGGCAGGCTGAGCCTGTGGTTAATTCTTCTTCCTGATGGGAAAATAGAGTGACCTGTGCCTGTCCCAACACCAAGAGCTAGTCTCTCATTGGTTCCCCGTCTTCCCGTTCATCCTCAGGACAAATTGCAACCTGTACGGAACAGGAGGTTAAAGGTGCTGATGCTCCAAGTAGGGAGATTGCTAGTAAAGTGGCTGGAATGGCGAACCCGAGCACAAGGAGATGAGAAATGAGGTGCGTTTTAGAAACCTTTCCCCATCACACGGTGGACCATCTTCTGGGTTTCTCATGCATGTTTTCGATGTAGGAAGATGCCCTTGAACCTGGAGATTTGGGACCCATGCGATGGGTAGCACGCAGTATTACTTTAAAGGGTCTGCGTTTGCTCACCCAACCTCACCAAACCTCTCAGCCCCAAGAGTGTCCACCCTTATGTCTCATCCAGCTGTGGGTCTAGATATGGTCAATCCAGGTTGCATCACAGCCCCTGAACGACTTGTGTAAGAATTTCTCTGTCTTTCCCTGTCTTTGTTTCATGGGTTTTTAAAAGTAATTTATTTTTATAATGGGGTTTAGCTGCTTTTCACGGCTGTGTTTATGCCGCTTTACACCCACTTGACACACTAACAGAGAGATATCAATACATAGGTTTTAAGATTATTACTAGTCAGATATATTCTTGTGAGGTGAATCGGGCGTGTTGAGTCCAGTTCTCTGAGCAAGGAGTAGGTCTTGTCTATTACATATTGGGTTTATGGAACGGTATCTGAGCTAATTTGAAACTCTTGTTTTATGTATCACCCCACCTCACCTTTCCCGTTAAGCAGCCATAGTGTGTTTTCTGCATGTGTGACTCTGTTCTGTTTTGTAATTCAGTTCAAGTGTAACGCTTTTTACATTCCCTCTATAAGTGACACCTTATGAGAAGTGTCCTTTTCTGTGTGACTTATTTCACTTAGAATCGTCTTACCTAAATCCACTCATCATGCTGCTACTAGCCTTATGACATTGATTTCATGGCTGAGTGATATTCCATTGTACATAAGGACCACAACTTTTTTATCCATGTTTCGCTTTCCTGGGATATTTAAGGTGGAATGAAGTGGAGGTCCTTGTCAACAGAGCAGCCCTAAACTTTGGGGTGCTTGTGTCTTGCTGATTTTCAATTTTCCCACTTTATCCCCCCATGCGTGGAAGTGCCCTATGCTCTCTAAGCTGTGTTTTTTAGATGTTTCAGGACACACCGTACACTTCTCCAGAGTGGCTGTTGGCGATTTACATCCCGCCCATCAGTGTAGCAAGGCTCCCATTTCTCCATGGCCTGTCCTGCATTTCTGGTTTTGACACTTTTTTCAGCATGGCCCTTTTGACCGATGGGAAGCGAGACTTCTTTGTAGCGCTGATTTGCCTTTCCAGGTTGCTTGGTTGGCCAAAAAGGCCGTATGCGTTTTTTCCTGAATATATTCAGGAAAAAACGCATACGCCCTTTTTGGCCAAGGGCATCATTGTCAACGTTTTGCCGCTTTTCATGTGCTTTAAAGGCGATTCGAATCTACCTCCTGAAATCTGTTTCCTGCAATTCTGCCTTGATTTCAAATCCTCTTCTTTGCCTTCCCTCAATATATTTGTGGACGAGAGTTATCATTTATAACTCTGCAGGTTTGTGAATTGCAGTGCCCTGAAGCTCCATTTTACAAGTCGCTTTTTTGGGAGCTGGCCGCAAAAGCGCAGGATGGCTTCAGGCCCTGTTCTGGTTCCGGGGGGCAGGCTGAGACTGTGGTTAATTCTTCTTCCTGATGGGAAAATAGAGTGACCTGTGCCTGTCCCAACACCAAGAGCTAGTCTCTCATTGGTTCCCCGTCTTCCCGTTCATCCTCAGGACAAATTGCAACCTGTACGGAACAGGAGGTTCAAGGTGCTGAGGCTCCAAGTAGGGAGATTGCTAGTAAAGTGGCTGGAATGGCGAACCCGAGCACAAGGAGATGAGAAATGAGGTGCGTTTTAGAAACCTTTCCCCATCACACGGTGGACCATCTTCTGGGTTTCTCATGCATGTTTTCGATGTAGGAAGATGCCCTTGAACCTGGAGATTTGGGACCCATGCGATGGGTAGCACGCAGTATTACTTTAAAGGGTCTGCGTTTGCTCACCCAACCTCACCAAACCTCTCAGCCCCAAGAGTGTCCACCCTTATGTCTCATCCAGCTGTGGGTCTAGATATGGTCAATCCAGGTTGCATCACAGCCCCTGAACGACTTGTGTAAGAATTTCTCTGTCTTTCCCTGTCTTTGTTTCATGGGTTTTTAAAAGTAATTTATTTTTATAATGGGGTTTAGCTGCTTTTCACGGCTGTGTTTATGCCGCTTTACACCCACTTGACACACTAACAGAGAGATATCAGTACATAGGTTTTAAGATTATTACTAGTCAGATATATTCTTGTGCGGTGAATCGGGCGTGTTGAGTCCAGTTCTCTGAGCAAGGAGTAGGTCTTGTCTATTACATATTGGGTTTATGGAACGGTATCTGAGCTAATTTGAAACTCTTGTTTTATGTATCACCCCACCTCACCTTTCCCGTTAAGAAGCCATAGTGTGTTTTCTGCATGTGTGACTCTGTTCTGTTTTGTAATTCAGTTCAAGTGTAACGGTTTTTACATTCCCTCTATAAGTGACACCTTATGAGAAGTGTCCTTTTCTGTGTGACTTATTTCACTTAGAATCGTCTTACCTAAATCCACTCATCATGCTGCTACTAGCCTTATGACATTGATTTCATGGCTGAGTGATATTCCATTGTACATAAGGACCACAACTTTTTTATCCATTTTTCGCTTTCCTGGGATATTTAAGGTGGAATGAAGTGGAGGTCTTTGTCAACAGAGCAGCCCTAAACTTTGGGGTGCTTGTGTCTTGCTGATTTTCAATTTTCCCACTTTATCCCCCCATGCGTGGAAGTGCCCTATGCTCTCTAAGCTGTGTTTTTTAGATGTTTCAGGACACACCGTACACTTCTCCAGAGTGGCTGTTGGCGATTTACATCCCGCCCATCAGTGTAGCAACGCTCCCATTTCTCCATGGCCTGTCCTGCATTTCTGGTTTTGACACTTTTTTCAGCATGGCCCTTTTGACCGATGGGAAGCGAGACTTCTTTGTAGCGCTGATTTGCCTTTCCAGGTTGCTTGGTTGGCCAAAAAGGGCGTATGCGTTTTTTCCTGAATATATTCAGGAAAAAACGCATACGCCCTTTTTGGCCAAGGGCATCATTGTCAACGTTTTGCCGCTTTTCATGTGCTTTAAAGGCGATTCGAATCTACCTCCTGAAATCTGTTTCCTGCAATTCTGCCTTGATTTCAAATCCTCTTCTTTGCCTTCCCTCAATATATTTGTGGACGAGAGTTATCATTTATAACTCTGCAGGTTTGTGAATTGCAGTGCCCTGAGGCTCCATTTTACAAGTCGCTTTTTTGGGAGCTGGCCGCAAAAGCGCAGGATGGCTTCAGGCCCTGTTCTGGTTCCGGGGGGCAGGCTGAGCCTGTGGTTAATTCTTCTTCCTGATGGGAAAATAGAGTGACCTGTGCCTGTCCCAACACCAAGAGCTAGTCTCTCATTGGTTCCCCGTCTTCCCGTTCATCCTCAGGACAAATTGCAACCTGTACGGAACAGGAGGTTAAAGGTGCTGATGCTCCAAGTAGGGAGATTGCTAGTAAAGTGGCTGGAATGGCGAACCCGAGCACAAGGAGATGAGAAATGAGGTGCGTTTTAGAAACCTTTCCCCATCACACGGTGTACCATCTTCTGGGTTTCTCATGCATGTTTTCGATGTAGGAAGATGCCCTTGAACCTGGAGATTTGGGACCCATGCGATGGGTAGCACGCAGTATTACTTTAAAGGGTCTGCGTTTGCTCACCCAACCTCACCAAACCTCTCAGCCCCAAGAGTGTCCACCCTTATGTCTCATCCAGCTGTGGGTCTAGATATGGTCAATCCAGGTTGCATCACAGCCCCTGAACGAATTGTGTAAGAATTTCTCTGTCTTTCCCTGTCTTTGTTTCATGGGTTTTTAAAAGTAATTTATTTTTATAATGGGGTTTAGCTGCTTTTCACGGCTGTGTTTATGCCGCTTTACACCCACTTGACACACTAACAGAGAGATATCAATACATAGGTTTTAAGATTATTACTAGTCAGATATATTCTTGTGCGGTGAATCGGGCGTGTTGAGTCCAGTTCTCTGAGCAAGGAGTAGGTCTTGTCTAATACATATTGGGTTTATGGAACGGTATCTGAGCTAATTTGGAACTCTTGTTTTATGTATCACCCCACCTCACCTTTCCCGTTAAGCAGCCATAGTGTGTTTTCTGCATGTGTGACTCTGTTCTGTTTTGTAATTCAGTTCAAGTGTAACGGTTTTTACATTCCCTCTATAAGTGACACCTTATGAGAAGTGTCCTTTTCTGTGTGACTTATTTCACTTAGAATCGTCTTACCTAAATCCACTCATCATGCTGCTAGTAGCCTTATGACATTGATTTCATGGCTGAGTGATATTCCATTGTACATAAGGACCACAACTTTTTTATCCATTTTTCGCTTTCCTGGGATATTTAAGGTGGAATGAAGTGGAGGTCTTTGTCAACAGAGCAGCCCTAAACTTTGGGGTGCTTGTGTCTTGCTGATTTTCAATTTTCCCACTTTATCCCCCCATGAGTGGAAGTGCCCTATGCTCTCTAAGCTGTGTTTTTTAGATGTTTCAGGACACACCGTACACTTCTCCAGAGTGGCTGTTGGCGATTTACATCCCGCCCATCAGTGTAGCAACGCTCCCATTTCTCCATGGCCTGTCCTGCATTTCTGGTTTTGACACTTTTTTCAGCATGGCCCTTTTGACCGATGGGAAGCGAGACTTCTTTGTAGCGCTGATTTGCCTTTCCAGGTTGCTTGGTTGGCCAAAAAGGGCGTATGCGTTTTTTCCTGAATATATTCAGGAAAAAACGCATACGCCCTTTTTGGCCAAGGGCATCATTGTCAACGTTTTGCCGCTTTTCATGTGCTTTAAAGGCGATTCGAATCTACCTCCTGAAATCTGTTTCCTGCAATTCTGCCTTGATTTCAAATCCTCTTCTTTGCCTTCCCTCAATATATTTGTGGACGAGAGTTATCATTTAT
This sequence comes from Balaenoptera physalus, assembly GCF_965194825.1. Taxonomy (NCBI): domain Eukaryota; kingdom Metazoa; phylum Chordata; class Mammalia; order Artiodactyla; family Balaenopteridae; genus Balaenoptera; species Balaenoptera physalus. Next base: position 159,156 of record NW_028125455.1, on the reverse strand, counting down.
AACTCTGCAGGTTTGTGAATTGCAGTGCCCTGAGGCTCCATTTTACAAGTCGCTTTTTTGGGAGCTGGCCGCAAAAGCGCAGGATGGCTTCAGGCCCTGTTCTGGTTCCGGGGGGCAGGCTGAGCCTGTGGTTAATTCTTCTTCCTGATGGGAAAGTAGAGTGACCTGTGCCTGTCCCAACACCAAGAGCTAGTCTCTCATTGGTTCCCCGTCTTCCCGTTCATCCTCAGGACAAATTGCAACCTGTACGGAACAGGAGGTTAAAGGTGCTGAGGCTCCAAGTAGGGAGATTGCTAGTAAAGTGGCTGGAATGGCGAACCCGAGCACAAGGAGATGAGAAATGAGGTGCGTTTTAGAAACCTTTCCCCATCACACGGTGTACCGTCTTCTGGGTTTCTCATGCATGTTTTCGATGTAGGAAGATGCCCTTGAACCTGGAGATTTGGGACCCATGCGATGGGTAGCACGCAGTATTACTTTAAAGGGTCTGCGTTTGCTCACCCAACCTCACCAAACCTCTCAGCCCCAAGAGTGTCCACCCTTATGTCTCATCCAGCTGTGGGTCTAGATATGGTCAATCCAGGTTGCATCACAGCCCCTGAACGACTTGTGTAAGAATTTCTCTGTCTTTCCCTGTCTTTGTTTCATGGGTTTTTAAAAGTAATTTATTTTTATAATGGGGTTTAGCTGCTTTTCACGGCTGTGTTTATGCCGCTTTACACCCACTTGACACACTAACAGAGAGATATCAATACATAGGTTTTAAGATTATTACTAGTCAGATATATTCTTGTGCGGTGAATCGGGCGTGTTGAGTCCAGTTCTCTGAGCAAGGAGTAGGTCTTGTCTATTACATATTGGGTTTATGGAACGGTATCTGAGCTAATTTGAAACTCTTGTTTTATGTATCACCCCACCTCACCTTTCCCGTTAAGAAGCCATAGTGTGTTTTCTGCATGTGTGACTCTGTTCTGTTTTGTAATTCAGTTCAAGTGTAACGGTTTTTACATTCCCTCTATAAGTGACACCTTATGAGAAGTGTCCTTTTCTGTGTGACTTATTTCACTTAGAATCGTCTTACCTAAATCCACTCATCATGCTGCTACTAGCCTTATGACATTGATTTCATGGCTGAGTGATATTCCATTGTACATAAGGACCACAACTTTTTTATCCATTTTTCGCTTTCCTGGGATATTTAAGGTGGAATGAAGTGGAGGTCCTTGTCAACAGAGCAGCCCTAAACTTTGGGGTGCTTGTGTCTTGCTGATTTTCAATTTTCCCACTTTATCCCCCCATGCGTGGAAGTGCCCTATGCTCTCTAAGCTGTGTTTTTTAGATGTTTCAGGACACACCGTACACTTCTCCAGAGTGGCTGTTGGCGATTTACATCCCGCCCATCAGTGTAGCAAGGCTCCCATTTCTCCATGGCCTGTCCTGCATTTCTGGTTTTGACACTTTTTTCAGCATGGCCCTTTTGACCGATGGGAAGCGAGACTTCTTTGTAGCGCTGATTTGCCTTTCCAGGTTGCTTGGTTGGCCAAAAAGGCCGTATGCGTTTTTTCCTGAATATATTCAGGAAAAAACGCATACGCCCTTTTTGGCCAAGGGCATCATTGTCAACGTTTTGCCGCTTTTCATGTGCTTTAAAGGCGATTCGAATCTACCTCCTGAAATCTGTTTCCTGCAATTCTGCCTTGATTTCAAATCCTCTTCATTGCCTTCCCTCAATATATTTGTGGACGAGAGTTATCATTTATAACTCTGCAGGTTTGTGAATTGCAGTGCCCTGAAGCTCCATTTTACAAGTCGCTTTTTTGGGAGCTGGCCGCAAAAGCGCAGGATGGCTTCAGGCCCTGTTCTGGTTCCGGGGGGCAGGCTGAGACTGTGGTTAATTCTTCTTCCTGATGGGAAAATAGAGTGACCTGTGCCTGTCCCAACACCAAGAGCTAGTCTCTCATTGGTTCCCCATCTTCCCGTTCATCCTCAGGACAAATTGCAACCTGTACGGAACAGGAGGTTAAAGGTGCTGAGGCTCCAAGTAGGGAGATTGCTAGTAAAGTGGCTGGAATGGCGAACCCGAGCACAAGGAGATGAGAAATGAGGTGCGTTTTAGAAACCTTTCCCCATCACACGGTGGACCATCTTCTGGGTTTCTCATGCATGTTTTCGATGTAGGAAGATGCCCTTGAACCTGAAGATTTGGGACCCATGCGATGGGTAGCACGCAGTATTACTTTAAAGGGTCTGCGTTTGCTCACCCAACCTCACCAAACCTCTCAGCCCCAAGAGTGTCCACCCTTATGTCTCATCCAGCTGTGGGTCTAGATATGGTCAATCCAGGTTGCATCACAGCCCCTGAACGACTTGTGTAAGAATTTCTCTGTCTTTCCCTGTCTTTGTTTCATGGGTTTTTAAAAGTAATTTATTTTTATAATGGGGTTTAGCTGCTTTTCACGGCTGTGTTTATGCCGCTTTACACCCACTTGACACACTAACAGAGAGATATCAATACATAGGTTTTAAGATTATTACTAGTCAGATATATTCTTGTGAGGTGAATCGGGCGTGTTGAGTCCAGTTCTCTGAGCAAGGAGTAGGTCTTGTCTATTACATATTGGGTTTATGGAACGGTATCTGAGCTAATTTGAAACTCTTGTTTTATGTATCACCCCACCTCACCTTTCCCGTTAAGCAGCCATAGTGTGTTTTCTGCATGTGTGACTCTGTTCTGTTTTGTAATTCAGTTCAAGTGTAACGCTTTTTACATTCCCTCTATAAGTGACACCTTATGAGAAGTGTCCTTTTCTGTGTGACTTATTTCACTTAGAATCGTCTTACCTAAATCCACTCATCATGCTGCTACTAGCCTTATGACATTGATTTCATGGCTGAGTGATATTCCATTGTACATAAGGACCACAACTTTTTTATCCATTTTTCGCTTTCCTGGGATATTTAAGGTGGAATGAAGTGGAGGTCCTTGTCAACAGAGCAGCCCTAAACTTTGGGGTGCTTGTGTCTTGCTGATTTTCAATTTTCCCACTTTATCCCCCCATGCGTGGAAGTGCCCTATGCTCTCTAAGCTGTGTTTTTTAGATGTTTCAGGACACACCGTACACTTCTCCAGAGTGGCTGTTGGCGATTTACATCCCGCCCATCAGTGTAGCAAGGCTCCCATTTCTCCATGGCCTGTCCTGCATTTCTGGTTTTGACACTTTTTTCAGCATGGCCCTTTTGACCGATGGGAAGCGAGACTTCTTTGTAGCGCTGATTTGCCTTTCCAGGTTGCTTGGTTGGCCAAAAAGGCCGTATGCGTTTTTTCCTGAATATATTCAGGAAAAAACGCATACGCCCTTTTTGGCCAAGGGCATCATTGTCAACGTTTTGCCGCTTTTCATGTGCTTTAAAGGCGATTCGAATCTACCTCCTGAAATCTGTTTCCTGCAATTCTGCCTTGATTTCAAATCCTCTTCTTTGCCTTCCCTCAATATATTTGTGGACGAGAGTTATCATTTATAACTCTGCAGGTTTGTGAATTGCAGTGCCCTGAAGCTCCATTTTACAAGTCGCTTTTTTGGGAGCTGGCCGCAAAAGCGCAGGATGGCTTCAGGCCCTGTTCTGGTTCCGGGGGGCAGGCTGAGCCTGTGGTTAATTCTTCTTCCTGATGGGAAAATAGAGTGACCTGTGCCTGTCCCAACACCAAGAGCTAGTCTCTCATTGGTTCCCCGTCTTCCCGTTCATCCTCAGGACAAATTGCAACCTGTACGGAACAGGAGGTTCAAGGTGCTGAGGCTCCAAGTAGGGAGATTGCTAGTAAAGTGGCTGGAATGGCGAACCCGAGCACAAGGAGATGAGAAATGAGGTGCGTTTTAGAAACCTTTCCCCATCACACGGTGGACCATCTTCTGGGTTTCTCATGCATGTTTTCGATGTAGGAAGATGCCCTTGAACCTGGAGATTTGGGACCCATGCGATGGGTAGCACGCAGTATTACTTTAAAGGGTCTGCGTTTGCTCACCCAACCTCACCAAACCTCTCAGCCCCAAGAGTGTCCACCCTTATGTCTCATCCAGCTGTGGGTCTAGATATGGTCAATCCAGGTTGCATCACAGCCCCTGAACGACTTGTGTAAGAATTTCTCTGTCTTTCCCTGTCTTTGTTTCATGGGTTTTTAAAAGTAATTTATTTTTATAATGGGGTTTAGCTGCTTTTCACGGCTGTGTTTATGCCGCTTTACACCCACTTGACACACTAACAGAGAGATATCAGTACATAGGTTTTAAGATTATTACTAGTCAGATATATTCTTGTGCGGTGAATCGGGCGTGTTGAGTCCAGTTCTCTGAGCAAGGAGTAGGTCTTGTCTATTACATATTGGGTTTATGGAACGGTATCTGAGCTAATTTGAAACTCTTGTTTTATGTATCACCCCACCTCACCTTTCCCGTTAAGAAGCCATAGTGTGTTTTCTGCATGTGTGACTCTGTTCTGTTTTGTAATTCAGTTCAAGTGTAACGGTTTTTACATTCCCTCTATAAGTGACACCTTATGAGAAGTGTCCTTTTCTGTGTGACTTATTTCACTTAGAATCGTCTTACCTAAATCCACTCATCATGCTGCTACTAGCCTTATGACATTGATTTCATGGCTGAGTGATATTCCATTGTACATAAGGACCACAACTTTTTTATCCATTTTTCGCTTTCCTGGGATATTTAAGGTGGAATGAAGTGGAGGTCTTTGTCAACAGAGCAGCCCTAAACTTTGGGGTGCTTGTGTCTTGCTGATTTTCAATTTTCCCACTTTATCCCCCCATGCGTGGAAGTGCCCTATGCTCTCTAAGCTGTGTTTTTTAGATGTTTCAGGACACACCGTACACTTCTCCAGAGTGGCTGTTGGCGATTTACATCCCGCCCATCAGTGTAGCAACGCTCCCATTTCTCCATGGCCTGTCCTGCATTTCTGGTTTTGACACTTTTTTCAGCATGGCCCTTTTGACCGATGGGAAGCGAGACTTCTTTGTAGCGCTGATTTGCCTTTCCAGGTTGCTTGGTTGGCCAAAAAGGGCGTATGCGTTTTTTCCTGAATATATTCAGGAAAAAACGCATACGCCCTTTTTGGCCAAGGGCATCATTGTCAACGTTTTGCCGCTTTTCATGTGCTTTAAAGGCGATTCGAATCTACCTCCTGAAATCTGTTTCCTGCAATTCTGCCTTGATTTCAAATCCTCTTCTTTGCCTTCCCTCAATATATTTGTGGACGAGAGTTATCATTTATAACTCTGCAGGTTTGTGAATTGCAGTGCCCTGAGGCTCCATTTTACAAGTCGCTTTTTTGGGAGCTGGCCGCAAAAGCGCAGGATGGCTTCAGGCCCTGTTCTGGTTCCGGGGGTCAGGCTGAGCCTGTGGTTAATTCTTCTTCCTGATGGGAAAATAGAGTGACCTGTGCCTGTCCCAACACCAAGAGCTAGTCTCTCATTGGTTCCCCGTCTTCCCGTTCATCCTCAGGACAAATTGCAACCTGTACGGAACAGGAGGTTAAAGGTGCTGATGCTCCAAGTAGGGAGATTGCTAGTAAAGTGGCTGGAATGGCGAACCCGAGCACAAGGAGATGAGAAATGAGGTGCGTTTTAGAAACCTTTCCCCATCACACGGTGTACCATCTTCTGGGTTTCTCATGCATGTTTTCGATGTAGGAAGATGCCGTTGAACCTGGAGATTTGGGACCCATGCGATGGGTAGCACGCAGTATTACTTTAAAGGGTCTGCGTTTGCTCACCCAACCTCACCAAACCTCTCAGCCCCAAGAGTGTCCACCCTTATGTCTCATCCAGCTGTGGGTCTAGATATGGTCAATCCAGGTTGCATCACAGCCCCTGAACGAATTGTGTAAGAATTTCTCTGTCTTTCCCTGTCTTTGTTTCATGGGTTTTTAAAAGTAATTTATTTTTATAATGGGGTTTAGCTGCTTTTCACGGCTGTGTTTATGCCGCTTTACACCCACTTGACACACTAACAGAGAGATATCAATACATAGGTTTTAAGATTATTACTAGTCAGATATATTCTTGTGCGGTGAATCGGGCGTGTTGAGTCCAGTTCTCTGAGCAAGGAGTAGGTCTTGTCTAATACATATTGGGTTTATGGAACGGTATCTGAGCTAATTTGGAACTCTTGTTTTATGTATCACCCCACCTCACCTTTCCCGTTAAGCAGCCATAGTGTGTTTTCTGCATGTGTGACTCTGTTCTGTTTTGTAATTCAGTTCAAGTGTAACGGTTTTTACATTCCCTCTATAAGTGACACCTTATGAGAAGTGTCCTTTTCTGTGTGACTTATTTCACTTAGAATCGTCTTACCTAAATCCACTCATCATGCTGCTAGTAGCCTTATGACATTGATTTCATGGCTGAGTGATATTCCATTGTACATAAGGACCACAACTTTTTTATCCATTTTTTGCTTTCCTGGGATATTTAAGGTGGAATGAAGTGGAGGTCTTTGTCAACAGAGCAGCCCTAAACTTTGGGGTGCTTGTGTCTTGCTGATTTTCAATTTTCCCACTTTATCCCCCCATGAGTGGAAGTGCCCTATGCTCTCTAAGCTGTGTTTTTTAGATGTTTCAGGACACACCGTACACTTCTCCAGAGTGGCTGTTGGCGATTTACATCCCGCCCATCAGTGTAGCAACGCTCCCATTTCTCCATGGCCTGTCCTGCATTTCTGGTTTTGACACTTTTTTCAGCATGGCCCTTTTGACCGATGGGAAGCGAGACTTCTTTGTAGCGCTGATTTGCCTTTCCAGGTTGCTTGGTTGGCCAAAAAGGGCGTATGCGTTTTTTCCTGAATATATTCAGGAAAAAACGCATACGCCCTTTTTGGCCAAGGGCATCATTGTCAACGTTTTGCCGCTTTTCATGTGCTTTAAAGGCGATTCGAATCTACCTCCTGAAATCTGTTTCCTGCAATTCTGCCTTGATTTCAAATCCTCTTCTTTGCCTTCCCTCAATATATTTGTGGACGAGAGTTATCATTTATAACTCTGCAGGTTTGTGAATTGCAGTGCCCTGAGGCTCCATTTTACAAGTCGCTTTTTTGGGAGCTGGCCGCAAAAGCGCAGGATGGCTTCAGGCCCTGTTCTGGTTCCGGGGGGCAGGCTGAGCCTGTGGTTAATTCTTCTTCCTGATGGGAAAATAGAGTGACCTGTGCCTGTCCCAACACCAAGAGCTAGTCTCTCATTGGTTCCCCGTCTTCCCGTTCATCCTCAGGACAAATTGCAACCTGTACGGAACAGGAGGTTAAAGGTGCTGAGGCTCCAAGTAGGGAGATTGCTAGTAAAGTGGCTGGAATGGCGAACCCGAGCACAAGGAGATGAGAAATGAGGTGCGTTTTAGAAACCTTTCCCCATCACACGGTGTACCGTCTTCTGGGTTTCTCATGCATGTTTTCGATGTAGGAAGATGCCCTTGAACCTGGAGATTTGGGACCCATGCGATGGGTTGCACGCAGTATTACTTTAAAGGGTCTGCGTTTGCTCACCCAACCTCACCAAACCTCTCAGCCCCAAGAGTGTCCACCCTTATGTCTCATCCAGCTGTGGGTCTAGATATGGTCAATCCAGGTTGCATCACAGCCCCTGAACGAATTGTGTAAGAATTTCTCTGTCTTTCCCTGTCTTTGTTTCATGGGTTTTTAAAAGTAATTTATTTTTATAATGGGGTTTAGCTGCTTTTCACGGCTGTGTTTATGCCGCTTTACACCCACTTGACACACTAACAGAGAGATATCAATACATAGGTTTTAAGATTATTACTAGTCAGATATATTCTTGTGCGGTGAATCGGGCGTGTTGAGTCCAGTTCTCTGAGCAAGGAGTAGGTCTTGTCTAATACATATTGGGTTTATGGAACGGTATCTGAGCTAATTTGGAACTCTTGTTTTATGTATCACCCCACCTCACCTTTCCCGTTAAGCAGCCATAGTGTGTTTTCTGCATGTGTGACTCTGTTCTGTTTTGTAATTCAGTTCAAGTGTAACGGTTTTTACATTCCCTCTATAAGTGACACCTTATGAGAAGTGTCCTTTTCTGTGTGACTTATTTCACTTAGAATCGTCTTACCTAAATCCACTCATCATGCTGCTAGTAGCCTTATGACATTGATTTCATGGCTGAGTGATATTCCATTGTACATAAGGACCACAACTTTTTTATCCATTTTTCGCTTTCCTGGGATATTTAAGGTGGAATGAAGTGGAGGTCTTTGTCAACAGAGCAGCCCTAAACTTTGGGGTGCTTGTGTCTTGCTGATTTTCAATTTTCCCACTTTATCCCCCCATGAGTGGAAGTGCCCTATGCTCTCTAAGCTGTGTTTTTTAGATGTTTCAGGACACACCGTACACTTCTCCAGAGTGGCTGTTGGCGATTTACATCCCGCCCATCAGTGTAGCAACGCTCCCATTTCTCCATGGCCTGTCCTGCATTTCTGGTTTTGACACTTTTTTCAGCATGGCCCTTTTGACCGATGGGAAGCGAGACTTCTTTGTAGCGCTGATTTGCCTTTCCAGGTTGCTTGGTTGGCCAAAAAGGGCGTATGCGTTTTTTCCTGAATATATTCAGGAAAAAACGCATACGCCCTTTTTGGCCAAGGGCATCATTGTCAACGTTTTGCCGCTTTTCATGTGCTTTAAAGGCGATTCGAATCTACCTCCTGAAATCTGTTTCCTGCAATTCTGCCTTGATTTCAAATCCTCTTCTTTGCCTTCCCTCAATATATTTGTGGACGAGAGTTATCATTTATAACTCTGCAGGTTTGTGAATTGCAGTGCCCTGAGGCTCCATTTTACAAGTCGCTTTTTTGGGAGCTGGCCGCAAAAGCGCAGGATGGCTTCAGGCCCTGTTCTGGTTCCGGGGGGCAGGCTGAGCCTGTGGTTAATTCTTCTTCCTGATGGGAAAATAGAGTGACCTGTGCCTGTCCCAACACCAAGAGCTAGTCTCTCATTGGTTCCCCGTCTTCCCGTTCATCCTCAGGACAAATTGCAACCTGTACGGAACAGGAGGTTAAAGGTGCTGAGGCTCCAAGTAGGGAGATTGCTAGTAAAGTGGCTGGAATGGCGAACCCGAGCACAAGGAGATGAGAAATGAGGTGCGTTTTAGAAACCTTTCCCCATCACACGGTGTACCGTCTTCTGGGTTTCTCATGCATGTTTTCGATGTAGGAAGATGCCCTTGAACCTGGAGATTTGGGACCCATGCGATGGGTTGCACGCAGTATTACTTTAAAGGGTCTGCGTTTGCTCACCCAACCTCACCAAACCTCTCAGCCCCAAGAGTGTCCACCCTTATGTCTCATCCAGCTGTGGGTCTAGATATGGTCAATCCAGGTTGCATCACAGCCCCTGAACGAATTGTGTAAGAATTTCTCTGTCTTTCCCTGTCTTTGTTTCATGGGTTTTTAAAAGTAATTTATTTTTATAATGGGGTTTAGCTGCTTTTCACGGCTGTGTTTATGCCGCTTTACACCCACTTGACACACTAACAGAGAGATATCAATACATAGGTTTTAAGATTATTACTAGTCAGATATATTCTTGTGCGGTGAATCGGGCGTGTTGAGTCCAGTTCTCTGAGCAAGGAGTAGGTCTTGTCTAATACATATTGGGTTTATGGAACGGTATCTGAGCTAATTTGGAACTCTTGTTTTATGTATCACCCCACCTCACCTTTCCCGTTAAGCAGCCATAGTGTGTTTTCTGCATGTGTGACTCTGTTCTGTTTTGTAATTCAGTTCAAGTGTAACGGTTTTTACATTCCCTCTATAAGTGACACCTTATGAGAAGTGTCCTTTTCTGTGTGACTTATTTCACTTAGAATCGTCTTACCTAAATCCACTCATCATGCTGCTAGTAGCCTTATGACATTGATTTCATGGCTGAGTGATATTCCATTGTACATAAGGACCACAACTTTTTTATCCATTTTTCGCTTTCCTGGGATATTTAAGGTGGAATGAAGTGGAGGTCTTTGTCAACAGAGCAGCCCTAAACTTTGGGGTGCTTGTGTCTTGCTGATTTTCAATTTTCCCACTTTATCCCCCCATGAGTGGAAGTGCCCTATGCTCTCTAAGCTGTGTTTTTTAGATGTTTCAGGACACACCGTACACTTCTCCAGAGTGGCTGTTGGCGATTTACATCCCGCCCATCAGTGTAGCAACGCTCCCATTTCTCCATGGCCTGTCCTGCATTTCTGGTTTTGACACTTTTTTCAGCATGGCCCTTTTGACCGATGGGAAGCGAGACTTCTTTGTAGCGCTGATTTGCCTTTCCAGGTTGCTTGGTTGGCCAAAAAGGGCGTATGCGTTTTTTCCTGAATATATTCAGGAAAAAACGCATACGCCCTTTTTGGCCAAGGGCATCATTGTCAACGTTTTGCCGCTTTTCATGTGCTTTAAAGGCGATTCGAATCTACCTCCTGAAATCTGTTTCCTGCAATTCTGCCTTGATTTCAAATCCTCTTCTTTGCCTTCCCTCAATATATTTGTGGACGAGAGTTATCATTTATAACTCTGCAGGTTTGTGAATTGCAGTGCCCTGAGGCTCCATTTTACAAGTCGCTTTTTTGGGAGCTGGCCGCAAAAGCGCAGGATGGCTTCAGGCCCTGTTCTGGTTCCGGGGGGCAGGCTGAGCCTGTGGTTAATTCTTCTTCCTGATGGGAAAATAGAGTGACCTGTGCCTGTCCCAACACCAAGAGCTAGTCTCTCATTGGTTCCCCGTCTTCCCGTTCATCCTCAGGACAAATTGCAACCTGTACGGAACAGGAGGTTAAAGGTGCTGAGGCTCCAAGTAGGGAGATTGCTAGTAAAGTGGCTGGAATGGCGAACCCGAGCACAAGGAGATGAGAAATGAGGTGCGTTTTAGAAACCTTTCCCCATCACACGGTGTACCGTCTTCTGGGTTTCTCATGCATGTTTTCGATGTAGGAAGATGCCCTTGAACCTGGAGATTTGGGACCCATGCGATGGGTTGCACGCAGTATTACTTTAAAGGGTCTGCGTTTGCTCACCCAACCTCACCAAACCTCTCAGCCCCAAGAGTGTCCACCCTTATGTCTCATCCAGCTGTGGGTCTAGATATGGTCAATCCAGGTTGCATCACAGCCCCTGAACGAATTGTGTAAGAATTTCTCTGTCTTTCCCTGTCTTTGTTTCATGGGTTTTTAAAAGTAATTTATTTTTATAATGGGGTTTAGCTGCTTTTCACGGCTGTGTTTATGCCGCTTTACACCCACTTGACACACTAACAGAGAGATATCAATACATAGGTTTTAAGATTATTACTAGTCAGATATATTCTTGTGCGGTGAATCGGGCGTGTTGAGTCCAGTTCTCTGAGCAAGGAGTAGGTCTTGTCTAATACATATTGGGTTTATGGAACGGTATCTGAGCTAATTTGGAACTCTTGTTTTATGTATCACCCCACCTCACCTTTCCCGTTAAGCAGCCATAGTGTGTTTTCTGCATGTGTGACTCTGTTCTGTTTTGTAATTCAGTTCAAGTGTAACGGTTTTTACATTCCCTCTATAAGTGACACCTTATGAGAAGTGTCCTTTTCTGTGTGACTTATTTCACTTAGAATCGTCTTACCTAAATCCACTCATCATGCTGCTAGTAGCCTTATGACATTGATTTCATGGCTGAGTGATATTCCATTGTACATAAGGACCACAACTTTTTTATCCATTTTTCGCTTTCCTGGGATATTTAAGGTGGAATGAAGTGGAGGTCCTTGTCAACAGAGCAGCCCTAAACTTTGGGGTGCTTGTGTCTTGCTGATTTTCAATTTTCCCACTTTATCCCCCCATGCGTGGAAGTGCCCTATGCTCTCTAAGCTGTGTTTTTTAGATGTTTCAGGACACACCGTACACTTCTCCAGAGTGGCTGTTGGCGATTTACATCCCGCCCATCAGTGTAGCAAGGCTCCGATTCCTCCATGGCCTGTCCTGCATTTCTGGTTTTGACACTTTTTTCAGCATGGCCCTTTTGACCGATGGGAAGCGAGACTTCTTTGTAGCGCTGATTTGCCTTTCCAGGTTGCTTGGTTGGCCAAAAAGGGCGTATGCGTTTTTTCCTGAATATATTCAGGAAAAAACGCATACGCCCTTTTTGGCCAAGGGCATCATTGTCAACGTTTTGCCGCTTTTCATGTGCTTTAAAGGCGATTCGAATCTACCTCCTGAAATCTGTTTCCTGCAATTCTGCCTTGATTTCAAATCCTCTTCTTTGCCTTCCCTCAATATATTTGTGGACGAGAGTTATCATTTATAACTCTGCAGGTTTGTGAATTGCAGTGCCCTGAGGCTCCATTTTACAAGTCGCTTTTTTGGGAGCTGGCCGCAAAAGCGCAGGATGGCTTCAGGCCCTGTTCTGGTTCCGGGGGGCAGGCTGAGCCTGTGGTTAATTCTTCTTCCTGATGGGAAAATAGAGTGACCTGTGCCTGTCCCAACACCAAGAGCTAGTCTCTCATTGGTTCCCTGTCTTCCCGTTCATCCTCAGGACAAATTGCAACCTGTACGGAACAGGAGGTTAAAGGTGCTGATGCTCCAAGTAGGGAGATTGCTAGTAAAGTGGCTGGAATGGCGAACCCGAGCACAAGGAGATGAGAAATGAGGTGCGTTTTAGAAACCTTTCCCCATCACACGGTGTACCATCTTCTGGGTTTCTCATGCATGTTTTCGATGTAGGAAGATGCCCTTGAACCTGGAGATTTGGGACCCATGCGATGGGTAGCACGCAGTATTACTTTAAAGGGTCTGCGTTTGCTCACCCAACCTCACCAAACCTCTCAGCCCCAAGAGTGTCCACCCTTATGTCTCATCCAGCTGTGGGTCTAGATATGGTCAATCCAGGTTGCATCACAGCCCCTGAACGAATTGTGTAAGAATTTCTCTGTCTTTCCCTGTCTTTGTTTCATGGGTTTTTAAAAGTAATTTATTTTTATAATGGGGTTTAGCTGCTTTTCACGGCTGTGTTTATGCCGCTTTACACCCACTTGACACACTAACAGAGAGATATCAATACATAGGTTTTAAGATTATTACTAGTCAGATATATTCTTGTGCGGTGAATCGGGCGTGTTGAGTCCAGTTCTCTGAGCAAGGAGTAGGTCTTGTCTAATACATATTGGGTTTATGGAACGGTATCTGAGCTAATTTGGAACTCTTGTTTTATGTATCACCCCACCTCACCTTTCCCGTTAAGCAGCCATAGTGTGTTTTCTGCATGTGTGACTCTGTTCTGTTTTGTAATTCAGTTCAAGTGTAACGGTTTTTACATTCCCTCTATAAGTGACACCTTATGAGAAGTGTCCTTTTCTGTGTGACTTATTTCACTTAGAATCGTCTTACCTAAATCCACTCATCATGCTGCTAGTAGCCTTATGACATTGATTTCATGGCTGAGTGATATTCCATTGTACATAAGGACCACAACTTTTTTATCCATTTTTCGCTTTCCTGGGATATTTAAGGTGGAATGAAGTGGAGGTCTTTGTCAACAGAGCAGCCCTAAACTTTGGGGTGCTTGTGTCTTGCTGATTTTCAATTTTCCCACTTTATCCCCCCATGAGTGGAAGTGCCCTATGCTCTCTAAGCTGTGTTTTTTAGATGTTTCAGGACACACCGTACACTTCTCCAGAGTGGCTGTTGGCGATTTACATCCCGCCCATCAGTGTAGCAACGCTCCCATTTCTCCATGGCCTGTCCTGCATTTCTGGTTTTGACACTTTTTTCAGCATGGCCCTTTTGACCGATGGGAAGCGAGACTTCTTTGTAGCGCTGATTTGCCTTTCCAGGTTGCTTGGTTGGCCAAAAAGGGCGTATGCGTTTTTTCCTGAATATATTCAGGAAAAAACGCATACGCCCTTTTTGGCCAAGGGCATCATTGTCAACGTTTTGCCGCTTTTCATGTGCTTTAAAGGCGATTCGAATCTACCTCCTGAAATCTGTTTCCTGCAATTCTGCCTTGATTTCAAATCCTCTTCTTTGCCTTCCCTCAATATATTTGTGGACGAGAGTTATCATTTATAACTCTGCAGGTTTGTGAATTGCAGTGCCCTGAGGCTCCATTTTACAAGTCGCTTTTTTGGGAGCTGGCCGCAAAAGCGCAGGATGGCTTCAGGCCCTGTTCTGGTTCCGGGGGGCAGGCTGAGCCTGTGGTTAATTCTTCTTCCTGATGGGAAAATAGAGTGACCTGTGCCTGTCCCAACACCAAGAGCTAGTCTCTCATTGGTTCCCCGTCTTCCCGTTCATCCTCAGGACAAATTGCAACCTGTACGGAACAGGAGGTTAAAGGTGCTGAGGCTCCAAGTAGGGAGATTGCTAGTAAAGTGGCTGGAATGGCGAACCCGAGCACAAGGAGATGAGAAATGAGGTGCGTTTTAGAAACCTTTCCCCATCACACGGTGTACCATCTTCTGGGTTTCTCATGCATGTTTTCGATGTAGGAAGATGCCCTTGAACCTGGAGATTTGGGACCCATGCGATGGGTTGCACGCAGTATTACTTTAAAGGGTCTGCGTTTGCTCACCCAACCTCACCAAACCTCTCAGCCCCAAGAGTGTCCACCCTTATGTCTCATCCAGCTGTGGGTCTAGATATGGTCAATCCAGGTTGCATCACAGCCCCTGAACGAATTGTGTAAGAATTTCTCTGTCTTTCCCTGTCTTTGTTTCATGGGTTTTTAAAAGTAATTTATTTTTATAATGGGGTTTAGCTGCTTTTCACGGCTGTGTTTATGCCGCTTTACACCCACTTGACACACTAACAGAGAGATATCAATACATAGGTTTTAAGATTATTACTAGTCAGATATATTCTTGTGCGGTGAATCGGGCGTGTTGAGTCCAGTTCTCTGAGCAAGGAGTAGGTCTTGTCTAATACATATTGGGTTTATGGAACGGTATCTGAGCTAATTTGGAACTCTTGTTTTATGTATCACCCCACCTCACCTTTCCCGTTAAGCAGCCATAGTGTGTTTTCTGCATGTGTGACTCTGTTCTGTTTTGTAATTCAGTTCAAGTGTAACGGTTTTTACATTCCCTCTATAAGTGACACCTTATGAGAAGTGTCCTTTTCTGTGTGACTTATTTCACTTAGAATCGTCTTACCTAAATCCACTCATCATGCTGCTAGTAGCCTTATGACATTGATTTCATGGCTGAGTGATATTCCATTGTACATAAGGACCACAACTTTTTTATCCATTTTTCGCTTTCCTGGGATATTTAAGGTGGAATGAAGTGGAGGTCCTTGTCAACAGAGCAGCCCTAAACTTTGGGGTGCTTGTGTCTTGCTGATTTTCAATTTTCCCACTTTATCCCCCCATGCGTGGAAGTGCCCTATGCTCTCTAAGCTGTGTTTTTTAGATGTTTCAGGACACACCGTACACTTCTCCAGAGTGGCTGTTGGCGATTTACATCCCGCCCATCAGTGTAGCAAGGCTCCGATTCCTCCATGGCCTGTCCTGCATTTCTGGTTTTGACACTTTTTTCAGCATGGCCCTTTTGACCGATGGGAAGCGAGACTTCTTTGTAGCGCTGATTTGCCTTTCCAGGTTGCTTGGTTGGCCAAAAAGGGCGTATGCGTTTTTTCCTGAATATATTCAGGAAAAAACGCATACGCCCTTTTTGGCCAAGGGCATCATTGTCAACGTTTTGCCGCTTTTCATGTGCTTTAAAGGCGATTCGAATCTACCTCCTGAAATCTGTTTCCTGCAATTCTGCCTTGATTTCAAATCCTCTTCTTTGCCTTCCCTCAATATATTTGTGGACGAGAGTTATCATTTATAACTCTGCAGGTTTGTGAATTGCAGTGCCCTGAGGCTCCATTTTACAAGTCGCTTTTTTGGGAGCTGGCCGCAAAAGCGCAGGATGGCTTCAGGCCCTGTTCTGGTTCCGGGGGGCAGGCTGAGCCTGTGGTTAATTCTTCTTCCTGATGGGAAAATAGAGTGACCTGTGCCTGTCCCAACACCAAGAGCTAGTCTCTCATTGGTTCCCCGTCTTCCCGTTCATCCTCAGGACAAATTGCAACCTGTACGGAACAGGAGGTTAAAGGTGCTGAGGCTCCAAGTAGGGAGATTGCTAGTAAAGTGGCTGGAATGGCGAACCCGAGCACAAGGAGATGAGAAATGAGGTGCATTTTAGAAACCTTTCCCCATCACACGGTGTACCATCTTCTGGGTTTCTCATGCATGTTTTCGATGTAGGAAGATGCCCTTGAACCTGGAGATTTGGGACCCATGCGATGGGTAGCACGCAGTATTACTTTAAAGGGTCTGCGTTTGCTCACCCAACCTCACCAAACCTCTCAGCCCCAAGAGTGTCCACCCTTATGTCTCATCCAGCTGTGGGTCTAGATATGGTCAATCCAGGTTGCATCACAGCCCCTGAACGAATTGTGTAAGAATTTCTCTGTCTTTCCCTGTCTTTGTTTCATGGGTTTTTAAAAGTAATTTATTTTTATAATGGGGTTTAGCTGCTTTTCACGGCTGTGTTTATGCCGCTTTACACCCACTTGACACACTAACAGAGAGATATCAATACATAGGTTTTAAGATTATTACTAGTCAGATATATTCTTGTGCGGTGAATCGGGCGTGTTGAGTCCAGTTCTCTGAGCAAGGAGTAGGTCTTGTCTAATACATATTGGGTTTATGGAACGGTATCTGAGCTAATTTGGAACTCTTGTTTTATGTATCACCCCACCTCACCTTTCCCGTTAAGCAGCCATAGTGTGTTTTCTGCATGTGTGACTCTGTTCTGTTTTGTAATTCAGTTCAAGTGTAACGGTTTTTACATTCCCTCTATAAGTGACACCTTATGAGAAGTGTCCTTTTCTGTGTGACTTATTTCACTTAGAATCGTCTTACCTAAATCCACTCATCATGCTGCTAGTAGCCTTATGACATTGATTTCATGGCTGAGTGATATTCCATTGTACATAAGGACCACAACTTTTTTATCCATGTTTCGCTTTCCTGGGATATTTAAGGTGGAATGAAGTGGAGGTCTTTGTCAACAGAGCAGCCCTAAACTTTGGGGTGCTTGTGTCTTGCTGATTTTCAATTTTCCCACTTTATCCCCCCATGCGTGGAAGTGCCCTATGCTCTCTAAGCTGTGTTTTTTAGATGTTTCAGGACACACCGTACACTTCTCCAGAGTGGCTGTTGGCGATTTACATCCCGCCCATCAGTGTAGCAAGGCTCCGATTCCTCCATGGCCTGTCCTGCATTTCTGGTTTTGACACTTTTTTCAGCATGGCCCTTTTGACCGATGGGAAGCGAGACTTCTTTGTAGCGCTGATTTGCCTTTCCAGGTTGCTTGGTTGGCCAAAAAGGGCGTATGCGTTTTTTCCTGAATATATTCAGGAAAAAACGCATACGCCCTTTTTGGCCAAGGGCATCATTGTCAACGTTTTGCTGCTTTTCATGTGCTTTAAAGGCGATTCGAATCTACCTCCTGAAATCTGTTTCCTGCAATTCTGCCTTGATTTCAAATCCCCTTCCTTGCCTTCCCTCAATATATTTGTGGACGAGAGTTATCATTTATAACTCTGCAGGTTTGTGAATTGCAGTGCCCTGAGGCTCCATTTTACAAGTCGCTTTTTTGGGAGCTGGCCGCAAAAGCGCAGGATGGCTTCAGGCCCTGTTCTGGTTCCGGGGGGCAGGCTGAGCCTGTGGTTAATTCTTCTTCCTGATGGGAAAATAGAGTGACCTGTGCCTGTCCCAACACCAAGAGCTAGTCTCTCATTGGTTCCCCGTCTTCCCGTTCATCCTCAGGACAAATTGCAACCTGTACGGAACAGGAGGTTAAAGGTGCTGATGCTCCAAGTAGGGAGATTGCTAGTAAAGTGGCTGGAATGGCGAACCCGAGCACAAGGAGATGAGAAATGAGGTGCGTTTTAGAAACCTTTCCCCATCACACGGTGTACCATCTTCTGGGTTTCTCATGCATGTTTTCGATGTAGGAAGATGCCCTTGAACCTGGAGATTTGGGACCCATGCGATGGGTAGCACGCAGTATTACTTTAAAGGGTCTGCGTTTGCTCACCCAACCTCACCAAACCTCTCAGCCCCAAGAGTGTCCACCCTTATGTCTCATCCAGCTGTGGGTCTAGATATGGTCAATCCAGGTTGCATCACAGCCCCTGAACGAATTGTGTAAGAATTTCTCTGTCTTTCCCTGTCTTTGTTTCATGGGTTTTTAAAAGTAATTTATTTTTATAATGGGGTTTAGCTGCTTTTCACGGCTGTGTTTATGCCGCTTTACACCCACTTGACACACTAACAGAGAGATATCAATACATAGGTTTTAAGATTATTACTAGTCAGATATATTCTTGTGCGGTGAATCGGGCGTGTTGAGTCCAGTTCTCTGAGCAAGGAGTAGGTCTTGTCTATTACATATTGGGTTTATGGAACGGTATCTGAGCTAATTTGAAACTCTTGTTTTATGTATCACCCCACCTCACCTTTCCCGTTAAGCAGCCATAGTGTGTTTTCTGCATGTGTGACTCTGTTCTGTTTTGTAATTCAGTTCAAGTGTAACGGTTTTTACATTCCCTCTATAAGTGACACCTTATGAGAAGTGTCCTTTTCTGTGTGACTTATTTCACTTAGAATCGTCTTACCTAAATCCACTCATCATGCTGCTACTAGCCTTATGACATTGATTTCATGGCTGAGTGATATTCCATTGTACATAAGGACCACAACTTTTTTATCCATTTTTCGCTTTCCTGGGATATTTAAGGTGGAATGAAGTGGAGGTCCTTGTCAACAGAGCAGCCCTAAACTTTGGGGTGCTTGTGTCTTGCTGATTTTCAATTTTCCCACTTTATCCCCCCATGCGTGGAAGTGCCCTATGCTCTCTAAGCTCTGTTTTTTAGATGTTTCAGGACACACCGTACACTTCTCCAGAGTGGCTGTTGGCGATTTACATCCCGCCCATCAGTGTAGCAAGGCTCCGATTCCTCCATGGCCTGTCCTGCATTTCTGGTTTTGACACTTTTTTCAGCATGGCCCTTTTGACCGATGGGAAGCGAGACTTCTTTGTAGCGCTGATTTGCCTTTCCAGGTTGCTTGGTTGGCCAAAAAGGGCGTATGCGTTTTTTCCTGAATATATTCAGGAAAAAACGCATACGCCCTTTTTGGCCAAGGGCATCATTGTCAACGTTTTGCCGCTTTTCATGTGCTTTAAAGGCGATTCGAATCTACCTCCTGAAATCTGTTTCCTGCAATTCTGCCTTGATTTCAAATCCTCTTCTTTGCCTTCCCTCAATATATTTGTGGACGAGAGTTATCATTTATAACTCTGCAGGTTTGTGAATTGCAGTGCCCTGAGGCGCCATTTTACAAGTCGCTTTTTTGGGAGCTGGCCGCAAAAGCGCAGGATGGCTTCAGGCCCTGTTCTGGTTCCGGGGGGCAGGCTGAGCCTGTGGTTAATTCTTCTTCCTGATGGGAAAATAGAGTGACCTGTGCCTGTCCCAACACCAAGAGCTAGTCTCTCATTGGTTCCCCGTCTTCCCGTTCATCCTCAGGACAAATTGCAACCTGTACGGAACAGGAGGTTAAAGGTGCTGAGGCTCCAAGTAGGGAGATTGCTAGTAAAGTGGCTGGAATGGCGAACCCGAGCACAAGGAGATGAGAAATGAGGTGCGTTTTAGAAACCTTTCCCCATCACACGGTGTACCATCTTCTGGGTTTCTCATGCATGTTTTCGATGTAGGAAGATGCCCTTGAACCTGGAGATTTGGGACCCATGCGATGGGTAGCACGCAGTATTACTTTAAAGGGTCTGCGTTTGCTCACCCAACCTCACCAAACCTCTCAGCCCCAAGAGTGTCCACCCTTATGTCTCATCCAGCTGTGGGTCTAGATATGGTCAATCCAGGTTGCATCACAGCCCCTGAACGAATTGTGTAAGAATTTCTCTGTCTTTCCCTGTCTTTGTTTCATGGGTTTTTAAAAGTAATTTATTTTTATAATGGGGTTTAGCTGCTTTTCACGGCTGTGTTTATGCCGCTTTACACCCACTTGACACACTAACAGAGAGATATCAATACATAGGTTTTAAGATTATTACTAGTCAGATATATTCTTGTGCGGTGAATCGGGCGTGTTGAGTCCAGTTCTCTGAGCAAGGAGTAGGTCTTGTCTATTACATATTGGGTTTATGGAACGGTATCTGAGCTAATTTGAAACTCTTGTTTTATGTATCACCCCACCTCACCTTTCCCGTTAAGCAGCCATAGTGTGTTTTCTGCATGTGTGACTCTGTTCTGTTTTGTAATTCAGTTCAAGTGTAACGGTTTTTACATTCCCTCTATAAGTGACACCTTATGAGAAGTGTCCTTTTCTGTGTGACTTATTTCACTTAGAATCGTCTTACCTAAATCCACTCATCATGCTGCTACTAGCCTTATGACATTGATTTCATGGCTGAGTGATATTCCATTGTACATAAGGACCACAACTTTTTTATCCATTTTTCGCTTTCCTGGGATATTTAAGGTGGAATGAAGTGGAGGTCCTTGTCAACAGAGCAGCCCTAAACTTTGGGGTGCTTGTGTCTTGCTGATTTTCAATTTTCCCACTTTATCCCCCCATGCGTGGAAGTGCCCTATGCTCTCTAAGCTCTGTTTTTTAGATGTTTCAGGACACACCGTACACTTCTCCAGAGTGGCTGTTGGCGATTTACATCCCGCCCATCAGTGTAGCAAGGCTCCGATTCCTCCATGGCCTGTCCTGCATTTCTGGTTTTGACACTTTTTTCAGCATGGCCCTTTTGACCGATGGGAAGCGAGACTTCTTTGTAGCGCTGATTTGCCTTTCCAGGTTGCTTGGTTGGCCAAAAAGGGCGTATGCGTTTTTTCCTGAATATATTCAGGAAAAAACGCATACGCCCTTTTTGGCCAAGGGCATCATTGTCAACGTTTTGCCGCTTTTCATGTGCTTTAAAGGCGATTCGAATCTACCTCCTGAAATCTGTTTCCTGCAATTCTGCCTTGATTTCAAATCCTCTTCTTTGCCTTCCCTCAATATATTTGTGGACGAGAGTTATCATTTATAACTCTGCAGGTTTGTGAATTGCAGTGCCCTGAGGCGCCATTTTACAAGTCGCTTTTTTGGGAGCTGGCCGCAAAAGCGCAGGATGGCTTCAGGCCCTGTTCTGGTTCCGGGGGGCAGGCTGAGCCTGTGGTTAATTCTTCTTCCTGATGGGAAAATAGAGTGACCTGTGCCTGTCCCAACACCAAGAGCTAGTCTCTCATTGGTTCCCCGTCTTCCCGTTCATCCTCAGGACAAATTGCAACCTGTACGGAACAGGAGGTTAAAGGTGCTGAGGCTCCAAGTAGGGAGATTGCTAGTAAAGTGGCTGGAATGGCGAACCCGAGCACAAGGAGATGAGAAATGAGGTGCGTTTTAGAAACCTTTCCCCATCACACGGTGTACCATCTTCTGGGTTTCTCATGCATGTTTTCGATGTAGGAAGATGCCCTTGAACCTGGAGATTTGGGACCCATGCGATGGGTAGCACGCAGTATTACTTTAAAGGGTCTGCGTTTGCTCACCCAACCTCACCAAACCTCTCAGCCCCAAGAGTGTCCACCCTTATGTCTCATCCAGCTGTGGGTCTAGATATGGTCAATCCAGGTTGCATCACAGCCCCTGAACGAATTGTGTAAGAATTTCTCTGTCTTTCCCTGTCTTTGTTTCATGGGTTTTTAAAAGTAATTTATTTTTATAATGGGGTTTAGCTGCTTTTCACGGCTGTGTTTATGCCGCTTTACACCCACTTGACACACTAACAGAGAGATATCAATACATAGGTTTTAAGATTATTACTAGTCAGATATATTCTTGTGCGGTGAATCGGGCGTGTTGAGTCCAGTTCTCTGAGCAAGGAGTAGGTCTTGTCTATTACATATTGGGTTTATGGAACGGTATCTGAGCTAATTTGAAACTCTTGTTTTATGTATCACCCCACCTCACCTTTCCCGTTAAGCAGCCATAGTGTGTTTTCTGCATGTGTGACTCTGTTCTGTTTTGTAATTCAGTTCAAGTGTAAAGGTTTTTACATTCCCCCTATAAGTGACACCTTATGAGAAGTGTCCTTTTCTGTGTGACTTATTTCACTTAGAATCGTCTTACCTAAATCCACTCATCATGCTGCTACTAGCCTTATGACATTGATTTCATGGCTGAGTGATATTCCATTGTACATAAGGACCACAACTTTTTTATCCATTTTTCGCTTTCCTGGGATATTTAAGGTGGAATGAAGTGGAGGTCCTTGTCAACAGAGCAGCCCTAAACTTTGGGGTGCTTGTGTCTTGCTGATTTTCAATTTTCCCACTTTATCCCCCCATGCGTGGAAGTGCCCTATGCTCTCTAAGCTGTGTTTTTTAGATGTTTCAGGACACACCGTACACTTCTCCAGAGTGGCTGTTGGCGATTTACATCCCTCCCATCAGTGTAGCAAGGCTCCCATTTCTCCATGGCCTGTCCTGCATTTCTGGTTTTGACACTTTTTTCACCATGGCCCTTTTGACCGATGGGAAGCGAGACTTCTTTGTAGCGCTGATTTGCCTTTCCAGGTTGCTTGGTTGGCCAAAAAGGGCGTATGCGTTTTTTCCTGAATATATTCAGGAAAAAACGCATACGCCCTTTTTGGCCAAGGGCATCATTGTCAACGTTTTGCCGCTTTTCATGTGCTTTAAAGGCGATTCGAATCTACCTCCTGAAATCTGTTTCCTGCAATTCTGCCTTGATTTCAAATCCTCTTCTTTGCCTTCCCTCAATATATTTGTGGACGAGAGTTATCATTTATAACTCTGCAGGTTTGTGAATTGCAGTGCCCTGAGGCTCCATTTTACAAGTCGCTTTTTTGGGAGCTGGCCGCAAAAGCGCAGGATGGCTTCAGGCCCTGTTCTGGTTCCGGGGGGCAGGCTGAGCCTGTGGTTAATTCTTCTTCCTGATGGGAAAATAGAGTGACCTGTGCCTGTCCCAACACCAAGAGCTAGTCTCTCATTGGTTCCCCGTCTTCCCGTTCATCCTCAGGACAAATTGCAACCTGTACGGAACAGGAGGTTAAAGGTGCTGATGCTCCAAGTAGGGAGATTGCTAGTAAAGTGGCTGGAATGGCGAACCCGAGCACAAGGAGATGAGAAATGAGGTGCATTTTAGAAACCTTTCCCCATCACACGGTGTACCATCTTCTGGGTTTCTCATGCATGTTTTCGATGTAGGAAGATGCCCTTGAACCTGGAGATTTGGGACCCATGCGATGGGTAGCACGCAGTATTACTTTAAAGGGTCTGCGTTTGCTCACCCAACCTCACCAAACCTCTCAGCCCCAAGAGTGTCCACCCTTATGTCTCATCCAGCTGTGGGTCTAGATATGGTCAATCCAGGTTGCATCACAGCCCCTGAACGAATTGTGTAAGAATTTCTCTGTCTTTCCCTGTCTTTGTTTCATGGGTTTTTAAAAGTAATTTATTTTTATAATGGGGTTTAGCTGCTTTTCACGGCTGTGTTTATGCCGCTTTACACCCACTTGACACACTAACAGAGAGATATCAATACATAGGTTTTAAGATTATTACTAGTCAGATATATTCTTGTGCGGTGAATCGGGCGTGTTGAGTCCAGTTCTCTGAGCAAGGAGTAGGTCTTGTCTAATACATATTGGGTTTATGGAACGGTATCTGAGCTAATTTGGAACTCTTGTTTTATGTATCACCCCACCTCACCTTTCCCGTTAAGCAGCCATAGTGTGTTTTCTGCATGTGTGACTCTGTTCTGTTTTGTAATTCAGTTCAAGTGTAACGGTTTTTACATTCCCTCTATAAGTGACACCTTATGAGAAGTGTCCTTTTCTGTGTGACTTATTTCACTTAGAATCGTCTTACCTAAATCCACTCATCATGCTGCTAGTAGCCTTATGACATTGATTTCATGGCTGAGTGATATTCCATTGTACATAAGGACCACAACTTTTTTATCCATGTTTCGCTTTCCTGGGATATTTAAGGTGGAATGAAGTGGAGGTCTTTGTCAACAGAGCAGCCCTAAACTTTGGGGTGCTTGTGTCTTGCTGATTTTCAATTTTCCCACTTTATCCCCCCATGCGTGGAAGTGCCCTATGCTCTCTAAGCTGTGTTTTTTAGATGTTTCAGGACACACCGTACACTTCTCCAGAGTGGCTGTTGGCGATTTACATCCCGCCCATCAGTGTAGCAAGGCTCCGATTCCTCCATGGCCTGTCCTGCATTTCTGGTTTTGACACTTTTTTCAGCATGGCCCTTTTGACCGATGGGAAGCGAGACTTCTTTGTAGCGCTGATTTGCCTTTCCAGGTTGCTTGGTTGGCCAAAAAGGGCGTATGCGTTTTTTCCTGAATATATTCAGGAAAAAACGCATACGCCCTTTTTGGCCAAGGGCATCATTGTCAACGTTTTGCCGCTTTTCATGTGCTTTAAAGGCGATTCGAATCTACCTCCTGAAATCTGTTTCCTGCAATTCTGCCTTGATTTCAAATCCTCTTCCTTGCCTTCCCTCAATATATTTGTGGACGAGAGTTATCATTTATAACTCTGCAGGTTTGTGAATTGCAGTGCCCTGAGGCTCCATTTTACAAGTCGCTTTTTTGGGAGCTGGCCGCAAAAGCGCAGGATGGCTTCAGGCCCTGTTCTGGTTCCGGGGGGCAGGCTGAGCCTGTGGTTAATTCTTCTTCCTCATGGGAAAATAGAGTGACCTGTGCCTGTCCCAACACCAAGAGCTAGTCTCTCATTGGTTCCCCGTCTTCCCGTTCATCCTCAGGACAAATTGCAACCTGTACGGAACAGGAGGTTAAAGGTGCTGATGCTCCAAGTAGGGAGATTGCTAGTAAAGTGGCTGGAATGGCGAACCCGAGCACAAGGAGATGAGAAATGAGGTGCGTTTTAGAAACCTTTCCCCATCACACGGTGTACCATCTTCTGGGTTTCTCATGCATGTTTTCGATGTAGGAAGATGCCCTTGAACCTGGAGATTTGGGACCCATGCGATGGGTAGCACGCAGTATTACTTTAAAGGGTCTGCGTTTGCTCACCCAACCTCACCAAACCTCTCAGCCCCAAGAGTGTCCACCCTTATGTCTCATCCAGCTGTGGGTCTAGATATGGTCAATCCAGGTTGCATCACAGCCCCTGAACGAATTGTGTAAGAATTTCTCTGTCTTTCCCTGTCTTTGTTTCATGGGTTTTTAAAAGTAATTTATTTTTATAATGGGGTTTAGCTGCTTTTCACGGCTGTGTTTATGCCGCTTTACACCCACTTGACACACTTCCAGAGAGATATCAATACATAGGTTTTAAGATTATTACTAGTCAGATATATTCTTGTGCGGTGAATCGGGCGTGTTGAGTCCAGTTCTCTGAGCAAGGAGTAGGTCTTGTCTAATACATATTGGGTTTATGGAACGGTATCTGAGCGAATTTGAAACTCTTGTTTTATGTATCACCCCACCTCACCTTTCCCGTTAAGCAGCCATAGTGTGTTTTCTGCATGTGTGACTCTGTTCTGTTTTGTAATTCAGTTCAAGTGTAACGGTTTTTACATTCCCTCTATAAGTGACACCTTATGAGAAGTGTCCTTTTCTGTGTGACTTATTTCACTTAGAATCGTCTTACCTAAATCCACTCATCATGCTGCTACTAGCCTTATGACATTGATTTCATGGCTGAGTGATATTCCATTGTACATAAGGACCACAACTTTTTTATCCATTTTTCGCTTTCCTGGGATATTTAAGGTGGAATGAAGTGGAGGTCCTTGTCAACAGAGCAGCCCTAAACTTTGGGGTGCTTGTGTCTTGCTGATTTTCAATTTTCCCACTTTATCCCCCCATGCGTGGAAGTGCCCTATGCTCTCTAAGCTGTGTTTTTTAGATGTTTCAGGACACACCGTACACTTCTCCAGAGTGGCTGTTGGCGATTTACATCCCGCCCATCAGTGTAGCAAGGCTCCGATTCCTCCATGGCCTGTCCTGCATTTCTGGTTTTGACACTTTTTTCAGCATGGCCCTTTTGACCGATGGGAAGCGAGACTTCTTTGTAGCGCTGATTTGCCTTTCCAGGTTGCTTGGTTGGCCAAAAAGGGCGTATGCGTTTTTTCCTGAATATATTCAGGAAAAAACGCATACGCCCTTTTTGGCCAAGGGCATCATTGTCAACGTTTTGCCGCTTTTCATGTGCTTTAAAGGCGATTCAAATCTACCTCCTGAAATCTGTTTCCTGCAATTCTGCCTTGATTTCAAATCCTCTTCTTTGCCTTCCCTCAATATATTTGTGGACGAGAGTTATCATTTATAACTCTGCAGGTTTGTGAATTGCAGTGCCCTGAGGCGCCATTTTACAAGTCGCTTTTTTGGGAACTGGCCGCAAAAGCGCAGGATGGCTTCAGGCCCTGTTCTGGTTCCGGGGGGCAGGCTGAGCCTGTGGTTAATTCTTCTTCCTGATGGGAAAATAGAGTGACCTGTGCCTGTCCCAACACCAAGAGCTAGTCTCTCATTGGTTCCCCGTCTTCCCGTTCATCCTCAGGACAAATTGCAACCTGTACGGAACAGGAGGTTAAAGGTGCTGAGGCTCCAAGTAGGGAGATTGCTAGTAAAGTGGCTGGAATGGCGAACCCGAGCACAAGGAGATGAGAAATGAGGTGCGTTTTAGAAACCTTTCCCCATCACACGGTGTACCATCTTCTGGGTTTCTCATGCATGTTTTCGATGTAGGAAGATGCCCTTGAACCTGGAGATTTGGGACCCATGCGATGGGTAGCACGCAGTATTACTTTAAAGGGTCTGCGTTTGCTCACCCAACCTCACCAAACCTCTCAGCCCCAAGAGTGTCCACCCTTATGTCTCATCCAGCTGTGGGTCTAGATATGGTCAATCCAGGTTGCATCACAGCCCCTGAACGAATTGTGTAAGAATTTCTCTGTCTTTCCCTGTCTTTGTTTCATGGGTTTTTAAAAGTAATTTATTTTTATAATGGGGTTTAGCTGCTTTTCACGGCTGTGTTTATGCCGCTTTACACCCACTTGACACACTAACAGAGAGATATCAATACATAGGTTTTAAGATTATTACTAGTCAGATATATTCTTGTGCGGTGAATCGGGCGTGTTGAGTCCAGTTCTCTGAGCAAGGAGTAGGTCTTGTCTATTACATATTGGGTTTATGGAATGGTATCTGAGCTAATTTGAAACTCTTGTTTTATGTATCACCCCACCTCACCTTTCCCGTTAAGCAGCCATAGTGTGTTTTCTGCATGTGTGACTCTGTTCTGTTTTGTAATTCAGTTCAAGTGTAAAGGTTTTTACATTCCCCCTATAAGTGACACCTTATGAGAAGTGTCCTTTTCTGTGTGACTTATTTCACTTAGAATCGTCTTACCTAAATCCACTCATCATGCTGCTACTAGCCTTATGACATTGATTTCATGGCTGAGTGATATTCCATTGTACATAAGGATCACAACTTTTTTATCCATTTTTCGCTTTCCTGGGATATTTAAGGTGGAATGAAGTGGAGGTCCTTGTCAACAGAGCAGCCCTAAACTTTGGGGTGCTTGTGTCTTGCTGATTTTCAATTTTCCCACTTTATCCCCCCATGCGTGGAAGTGCCCTATGCTCTCTAAGCTGTGTTTTTTAGATGTTTCAGGACACACCGTACACTTCTCCAGAGTGGCTGTTGGCGATTTACATCCCTCCCATCAGTGTAGCAAGGCTCCCATTTCTCCATGGCCTGTCCTGCATTTCTGGTTTTGACACTTTTTTCAGCATGGCCCTTTTGACCGATGGGAAGCGAGACTTCTTTGTAGCGCTGATTTGCCTTTCCAGGTTGCTTGGTTGGCCAAAAAGGGCGTATGCGTTTTTTCCTGAATATATTCAGGAAAAAACCCATACGCCCTTTTTGGCCAAGGGCATCATTGTCAACGTTTTGCCGCTTTTCATGTGCTTTAAAGGCGATTCGAATCTACCTCCTGAAATCTGTTTCCTGCAATTCTGCCTTGATTTCAAATCCTCTTCTTTGCCTTCCCTCAATATATTTGTGGACGAGAGTTATCATTTATAACTCTGCAGGTTTGTGAATTGCAGTGCCCTGAGGCTCCATTTTACAAGTCGCTTTTTTGGGAGCTGGCCGCAAAAGCGCAGGATGGCTTCAGGCCCTGTTCTGGTTCCGGGGGGCAGGCTGAGCCTGTGGTTAATTCTTCTTCCTCATGGGAAAATAGAGTGACCTGTGCCTGTCCCAACACCAAGAGCTAGTCTCTCATTGGTTCCCCGTCTTCCCGTTCATCCTCAGGACAAATTGCAACCTGTACGGAACAGGAGGTTAAAGGTGCTGAGGCTCCAAGTAGGGAGATTGCTAGTAAAGTGGCTGGAATGGCGAACCCGAGCACAAGGAGATGAGAAATGAGGTGCGTTTTAGAAACCTTTCCCCATCACACGGTGTACCATCTTCTGGGTTTCTCATGCATGTTTTCGATGTAGGAAGATGCCCTTGAACCTGGAGATTTGGGACCCATGCGATGGGTAGCACGCAGTATTACTTTAAAGGGTCTGCGTTTGCTCACCCAACCTCACCAAACCTCTCAGCCCCAAGAGTGTCCACCCTTATGTCTCATCCAGCTGTGGGTCTAGATATGGTCAATCCAGGTTGCATCACAGCCCCTGAACGAATTGTGTAAGAATTTCTCTGTCTTTCCCTGTCTTTGTTTCATGGGTTTTTAAAAGTAATTTATTTTTATAATGGGGTTTAGCTGCTTTTCACGGCTGTGTTTATGCCGCTTTACACCCACTTGACACACTAACAGAGAGATATCAATACAAAGGTTTTAAGATTATTACTAGTCAGATATATTCTTGTGCGGTGAATCGGGCGTGTTGAGTCCAGTTCTCTGAGCAAGGAGTAGGTCTTGTCTATTACATATTGGGTTTATGGAACGGTATCTGAGCTAATTTGAAACTCTTGTTTTATGTATCACCCCACCTCACCTTTCCCGTTAAGCAGCCATAGTGTGATTTCTGCATGTGTGACTCTGTTCTGTTTTGTAATTCAGTTCAAGTGTAAAGGTTTTTACATTCCCTCTATAAGTGACACCTTATGAGAAGTGTCCTTTTCTGTGTGACTTATTTCACTTAGAATCGTCTTACCTAAATCCACTCATCATGCTGCTACTAGCCTTATGACATTGATTTCATGGCTGAGTGATATTCCATTGTACATAAGGACCACAACTTTTTTATCCATTTTTCGCTTTCCTGGGATATTTAAGGTGGAATGAAGTGGAGGTCCTTGTCAACAGAGCAGCCCTAAACTTTGGGGTGCTTGTGTCTTGCTGATTTTCAATTTTCCCACTTTATCCCCCCATGCGTGGAAGTGCCCTATGCACTCTAAGCTGTGTTTTTTAGATGTTTCAGGACACACCGTACACTTCTCCAGAGTGGCTGTTGGCGATTTACATCCCGCCCATCAGTGTAGCAAGGCTCCCATTTCTCCATGGCCTGTCCTGCATTTCTGGTTTTGACACTTTTTTCAGCATGGCCCTTTTGACCGATGGGAAGCGAGACTTCTTTGTAGCGCTGATTTGCCTTTCCAGGTTGCTTGGTTGGCCAAAAAGGGCGTATGCGTTTTTTCCTGAATATATTCAGGAAAAAACGCATACGCCCTTTTTGGCCAAGGGCATCATTGTCAACGTTTTGCCGCTTTTCATGTGCTTTAAAGGCGATTCGAATCTACCTCCTGAAATCTGTTTCCTGCAATTCTGCCTTGATTTCAAATCCTCTTCTTTGCCTTCCCTCAATATATTTGTGGACGAGAGTTATCATTTATAACTCTGCAGGTTTGTGAATTGCAGTGCCCTGAGGCTCCATTTTACAAGTCGCTTTTTTGGGAGCTGGCCGCAAAAGCGCAGGATGGCTTCAGGCCCTGTTCTGGTTCCGGGGGGCAGGCTGAGCCTGTGGTTAATTCTTCTTCCTCATGGGAAAATAGAGTGACCTGTGCCTGTCCCAACACCAAGAGCTAGTCTCTCATTGGTTCCCCGTCTTCCCGTTCATCCTCAGGACAAATTGCAACCTGTACGGAACAGGAGGTTAAAGGTGCTGAGGCTCCAAGTAGGGAGATTGCTAGTAAAGTGGCTGGAATGGCGAACCCGAGCACAAGGAGATGAGAAATGAGGTGCGTTTTAGAAACCTTTCCCCATCACACGGTGTACCATCTTCTGGGTTTCTCATGCATGTTTTCGATGTAGGAAGATGCCCTTGAACCTGGAGATTTGGGACCCATGCGATGGGTAGCACGCAGTATTACTTTAAAGGGTCTGCGTTTGCTCACCCAACCTCACCAAACCTCTCAGCCCCAAGAGTGTCCACCCTTATGTCTCATCCAGCTGTGGGTCTAGATATGGTCAATCCAGGTTGCATCACAGCCCCTGAACGAATTGTGTAAGAATTTCTCTGTCTTTCCCTGTCTTTGTTTCATGGGTTTTTAAAAGTAATTTATTTTTATAATGGGGTTTAGCTGCTTTTCACGGCTGTGTTTATGCCGCTTTACACCCACTTGACACACTAACAGAGAGATATCAATACAAAGGTTTTAAGATTATTACTAGTCAGATATATTCTTGTGCGGTGAATCGGGCGTGTTGAGTCCAGTTCTCTGAGCAAGGAGTAGGTCTTGTCTATTACATATTGGGTTTATGGAACGGTATCTGAGCTAATTTGAAACTCTTGTTTTATGTATCACCCCACCTCACCTTTCCCGTTAAGCAGCCATAGTGTGATTTCTGCATGTGTGACTCTGTTCTGTTTTGTAATTCAGTTCAAGTGTAAAGGTTTTTACATTCCCTCTATAAGTGACACCTTATGAGAAGTGTCCTTTTCTGTGTGACTTATTTCACTTAGAATCGTCTTACCTAAATCCACTCATCATGCTGCTACTAGCCTTATGACATTGATTTCATGGCTGAGTGATATTCCATTGTACATAAGGACCACAACTTTTTTATCCATTTTTCGCTTTCCTGGGATATTTAAGGTGGAATGAAGTGGAGGTCCTTGTCAACAGAGCAGCCCTAAACTTTGGGGTGCTTGTGTCTTGCTGATTTTCAATTTTCCCACTTTATCCCCCCATGCGTGGAAGTGCCCTATGCACTCTAAGCTGTGTTTTTTAGATGTTTCAGGACACACCGTACACTTCTCCAGAGTGGCTGTTGGCGATTTACATCCCGCCCATCAGTGTAGCAAGGCTCCCATTTCTCCATGGCCTGTCCTGCATTTCTGGTTTTGACACTTTTTTCAGCATGGCCCTTTTGACCGATGGGAAGCGAGACTTCTTTGTAGCGCTGATTTGCCTTTCCAGGTTGCTTGGTTGGCCAAAAAGGGCGTATGCGTTTTTTCCTGAATATATTCAGGAAAAAACGCATACGCCCTTTTTGGCCAAGGGCATCATTGTCAACGTTTTGCCGCTTTTCATGTGCTTTAAAGGCGATTCGAATCTACCTCCTGAAATCTGTTTCCTGCAATTCTGCCTTGATTTCAAATCCTCTTCTTTGCCTTCCCTCAATATATTTGTGGACGAGAGTTATCATTTATAACTCTGCAGGTTTGTGAATTGCAGTGCCCTGAGGCTCCATTTTACAAGTCGCTTTTTTGGGAGCTGGCCGCAAAAGCGCAGGATGGCTTCAGGCCCTGTTCTGGTTCCGGGGGGCAGGCTGAGCCTGTGGTTAATTCTTCTTCCTGATGGGAAAATAGAGTGACCTGTGCCTGTCCCAACACCAAGAGCTAGTCTCTCATTGGTTCCCCGTCTTCCCGTTCATCCTCAGGACAAATTGCAACCTGTACGGAACAGGAGGTTAAAGGTGCTGATGCTCCAAGTAGGGAGATTGCTAGTAAAGTGGCTGGAATGGCGAACCCGAGCACAAGGAGATGAGAAATGAGGTGCGTTTTAGAAACCTTTCCCCATCACACGGTGTACCATCTTCTGGGTTTCTCATGCATGTTTTCGATGTAGGAAGATGCCCTTGAACCTGGAGATTTGGGACCCATGCGATGGGTAGCACGCAGTATTACTTTAAAGGGTCTGAGTTTGCTCACCCAACCTCACCAAACCTCTCAGCCCCAAGAGTGTCCACCCTTATGTCTCATCCAGCTGTGGGTCTAGATATGGTCTATCCAGGTTGCATCACAGCCCCTGAACGAATTGTGTAAGAATTTCTCTGTCTTTCCCTGTCTTTGTTTCATGGGTTTTTAAAAGTAATTTATTTTTATAATGGGGTTTAGCTGCTTTTCACGGCTGTGTTTATGCCGCTTTACACCCACTTGACACACTAACAGAGAGATATCAATACATAGGTTTTAAGATTATTACTAGTCAGATATATTCTTGTGCGGTGAATCGGGCGTGTTGAGTCCAGTTCTCTGAGCAAGGAGTAGGTCTTGTCTATTACATATTGGGTTTATGGAACGGTATCTGAGCTAATTTGAAACTCTTGTTTTATGTATCACCCCACCTCACCTTTCCCGTTAAGCAGCCATAGTGTGTTTTCTGCATGTGGGACTCTGTTCTGTTTTGTAATTCAGTTCAAGTGTAAAGGTTTTTACATTCCCTCTATAAGTGACACCTTATGAGAAGTATCCTTTTCTGTGTGACTTATTTCACTTAGAATCGTGTTACCTAAATCCACTCATCATGCTGCTACTAGCCTTATGACATTGATTTCATGGCTGAGTGATATTCCATTGTACATAAGGACCACAACTTTTTTATCCATGTTTCGCTTTCCTGGGATATTTAAGGTGGAATGAAGTGGAGGTCCTTGTCAACAGAGCAGCCCTAAACTTTGGGGTGCTTGTGTCTTGCTGATTTTCAATTTTCCCACTTTATCCCCCCATGCGTGGAAGTGCCCTATGCTCTCTAAGCTGTGTTTTTTAGATGTTTCAGGACACACCGTACACTTCTCCAGAGTGGCTGTTGGCGATTTACATCCCGCCCATCAGTGTAGCAAGGCTCCCATTTCTCCATGGCCTGTCCTGCATTTCTGGTTTTGACACTTTTTTCAGCATGGCCCTTTTGACCGATGGGAAGCGAGACTTCTTTGTAGCGCTGATTTGCCTTTCCAGGTTGCTTGGTTGGCCAAAAAGGGCGTATGCGTTTTTTCCTGAATATATTCAGGAAAAAACGCATACGCCCTTTTTGGCCAAGGGCATCATTGTCAACGTTTTGCCGCTTTTCATGTGCTTTAAAGGCGATTCGAATCTACCTCCTGAAATCTGTTTCCTGCAATTCTGCCTTGATTTCAAATCCTCTTCTTTGCCTTCCCTCAATATATTTGTGGACGAGAGTTATCATTTATAACTCTGCAGGTTTGTGAATTGCAGTGCCCTGAGGCTCCATTTTACAAGTCGCTTTTTTGGGAGCTGGCCGCAAAAGCGCAGGATGGCTTCAGGCCCTGTTCTGGTTCCGGGGGGCAGGCTGAGCCTGTGGTTAATTCTTCTTCCTGATGGGAAAATAGAGTGACCTGTGCCTGTCCCAACACCAAGAGCTAGTCTCTCATTGGTTCCCCGTCTTCCCGTTCATCCTCAGGAAAAATTGCAACCTGTACGGAACAGGAGGTTAAAGGTGCTGATGCTCCAAGTAGGGAGATTGCTAGTAAAGTGGCTGGAATGGCGAACCCGAGCACAAGGAGATGAGAAATGAGGTGCGTTTTAGAAACCTTTCCCCATCACACGGTGTACCATCTTCTGGGTTTCTCATGCATGTTTTCGATGTAGGAAGATGCCCTTGAACCTGGAGATTTGGGACCCATGCGATGGGTAGCACGCAGTATTACTTTAAAGGGTCTGCGTTTGCTCACCCAACCTCACCAAACCTCTCAGCCCCAAGAGTGTCCACCCTTATATCTCATCCAGCTGTGGGTCTAGATATGGTCTATCCAGGTTGCATCACAGCCCCTGAACGAATTGTGTAAGAATTTCTCTGTCTTTCCCTGTCTTTGTTTCATGGGTTTTTAAAAGTAATTTATTTTTATAATGGGGTTTAGCTGCTTTTCACGGCTGTGTTTATGCCGCTTTACACCCACTTGACACACTAACAGAGAGATATCAATACATAGGTTTTAAGATTATTACTAGTCAGATATATTCTTGTGCGGTGAATCGGGCGTGTTGAGTCCAGTTCTCTGAGCAAGGAGTAGGTCTTGTCTATTACATATTGGGTTTATGGAACGGTATCTGAGCTAATTTGAAACTCTTGTTTTATGTATCACCCCACCTCACCTTTCCCGTTAAGCAGCCATAGTGTGTTTTCTGCATGTGGGACTCTGTTCTGTTTTGTAATTCAGTTCAAGTGTAAAGGTTTTTACATTCCCTCTATAAGTGACACCTTATGAGAAGTGTCCTTTTCTGTGTGACTTATTTCACTTAGAATCGTCTTACCTAAATCCACTCATCATGCTGCTACTAGCCTTATGACATTGATTTCATGGCTGAGTGATATTCCATTGTACATAAGGACCACAACTTTTTTATCCATTTTTCGCTTTCCTGGGATATTTAAGGTGGAATGAAGTGGAGGTCTTTGTCAACAGAGAAGCCCTAAACTTTGGGGTGCTTGTGTCTTGCTGATTTTCAATTTTCCCACTTTATCCCCCCATGAGTGGAAGTGCCCTATGCTCTCTAAGCTGTGTTTTTTAGATGTTTCAGGACACACCGTACACTTCTCCAGAGTGGCTGTTGGCGATTTACATCCCGCCCATCAGTGTAGCAAGGCTCCCATTTCTCCATGGCCTGTCCTGCATTTCTGGTTTTGACACTTTTTTCAGCATGGCCCTTTTGACCGATGGGAAGCGAGACTTCTTTGTAGCGCTGATTTGCCTTTCCAGGTTGCTTGGTTGGCCAAAAAGGGCGTATGCGTTTTTTCCTGAATATATTCAGGAAAAAACGCATACGCCCTTTTTGGCCAAGGGCATCATTGTCAACGTTTTGCCGCTTTTCATGTGCTTTAAAGGCGATTCGAATCTACCTCCTGAAATCTGTTTCCTGCAATTCTGCCTTGATTTCAAATCCTCTTCTTTGCCTTCCCTCAATATATTTGTGGACGAGAGTTATCATTTATAACTCTGCAGGTTTGTGAATTGCAGTGCCCTGAAGCTCCATTTTACAAGTCGCTTTTTTGGGAGCTGGCCGCAAAAGCGCAGGATGGCTTCAGGCCCTGTTCTGGTTCCGGGGGGCAGGCTGAGCCTGTGGTTAATTCTTCTTCCTGATGGGAAAATAGAGTGACCTGTGCCTGTCCCAACACCAAGAGCTAGTCTCTCATTGGTTCCCCGTCTTCCCGTTCATCCTCAGGACAAATTGCAACCTGTACGGAACAGGAGGTTAAAGGTGCTGAGGCTCCAAGTAGGGAGATTGCTAGTAAAGTGGCTGGAATGGCGAACCCGAGCACAAGGAGATGAGAAATGAGGTGCGTTTTAGAAACCTTTCCCCATCACACGGTGTACCATCTTCTGGGTTTCTCATGCATGTTTTCGATGTAGGAAGATGCCCTTGAACCTGGAGATTTGGGACCCATGCGATGGGTAGCACGCAGTATTACTTTCAAGGGTCTGCGTTTGCTCACCCAACCTCACCAAACCTCTCAGCCCCAAGAGTGTCCACCCTTATGTCTCATCCAGCTGTGGGTCTAGATATGGTCAATCCAGGTTGCATCA
Organism: Balaenoptera physalus; assembly: GCF_965194825.1. Taxonomy (NCBI): domain Eukaryota; kingdom Metazoa; phylum Chordata; class Mammalia; order Artiodactyla; family Balaenopteridae; genus Balaenoptera; species Balaenoptera physalus. The sequence continues at coordinate 123,364 of NW_028125455.1, read as the reverse complement.
CAGCCCCTGAACGACTTGTGTAAGAATTTCTCTGTCTTTCCCTGTCTTTGTTTCATGGGTTTTTAAAAGTAATTTATTTTTATAATGGGGTTTAGCTGCTTTTCACGGCTGTGTTTATGCCGCTTTACACCCACTTGACACACTAACAGAGAGATATCAATACATAGGTTTTAAGATTATTACTAGTCAGATATATTCTTGTGCGGTGAATCGGGCGTGTTGAGTGCAGTTCTCTGAGCAAGGAGTAGGTCTTGTCTATTACATATTGGGTTTATGGAACGGTATCTGAGCTAATTTGAAACTCTTGTTTTATGTATCACCCCACCTCACCTTTCCCTTTAAGCAGCCATAGTGTGTTTTCTGCATGTGTGACTCTGTTCTGTTTTGTAATTCAGTTCAAGTGTAACGGTTTTTACATTCCCTCTATAAGTGACACCTTATGAGAAGTGTCCTTTTCTGTGTGACTTATTTCACTTAGAATCGTCTTACCTAAATCCACTCATCATGCTGCTACTAGCCTTATGACATTGATTTCATGGCTGAGTGATATTCCATTGTACATAAGGACCACAACTTTTTTATCCATTTTTCGCTTTCCTGGGATATTTAAGGTGGAATGAAGTGGAGGTCTTTGTCAACAGAGCAGCCCTAAACTTTGGGGTGCTTGTGTCTTGCTGATTTTCAATTTTCCCACTTTATCCCTTCATGAGTGGAAGTGCCCTATGCTCTCTAAGCTGTGTTTTTTAGATGTTTCAGGACACACCGTACACTTCTCCAGAGTGGCTGTTGGCGATTTACATCCCGCCCATCAGTGTAGCAAGGCTCCGATTCCTCCATGGCCTGTCCTGCATTTCTGGTTTTGACACTTTTTTCAGCATGGCCCTTTTGACCGATGGGAAGCGAGACTTCTTTGTAGCGCTGATTTGCCTTTCCAGGTTGCTTGGTTGGCCAAAAAGGGCGTATGCGTTTTTTCCTGAATATATTCAGGAAAAAACGCATACGCCCTTTTTGGCCAAGGGCATCATTGTCAACGTTTTGCCGCTTTTCATGTGCTTTAAAGGCGATTCGAATCTACCTCCTGAAATCTGTTTCCTGCAATTCTGCCTTGATTTCAAATCCTCTTCTTTGCCTTCCCTCAATATATTTGTGGACGAGAGTTATCATTTATAACTCTGCAGGTTTGTGAATTGCAGTGCCCTGAGGCTCCATTTTACAAGTCGCTTTTTTGGGAGCTGGCCGCAAAAGCGCAGGATGGCTTCAGGCCCTGTTCTGGTTCCGGGGGGCAGGCTGAGCCTGTGGTTAATTCTTCTTCCTGATGGGAAAATAGAGTGACCTGTGCCTGTCCCAACACCAAGAGCTAGTCTCTCATTGGTTCCCCGTCTTCCCGTTCATCCTCAGGACAAATTGCAACCTGTACGGAACAGGAGGTTAAAGGTGCTGATGCTCCAAGTAGGGAGATTGCTAGTAAAGTGGCTGGAATGGCGAACCCGAGCACAAGGAGATGAGAAATGAGGTGCGTTTTAGAAACCTTTCCCCATCACACGGTGTACCATCTTCTGGGTTTCTCATGCATGTTTTCGATGTAGGAAGATGCCCTTGAACCTGGAGATTTGGGACCCATGCGATGGGTAGCACGCAGTATTACTTTAAAGGGTCTGCGTTTGCTCACCCAACCTCACCAAACCTCTCAGCCCCAAGAGTGTCCACCCTTATATCTCATCCAGCTGTGGGTCTAGATATGGTCTATCCAGGTTGCATCACAGCCCCTGAACGAATTGTGTAAGAATTTCTCTGTCTTTCCCTGTCTTTGTTTCATGGGTTTTTAAAAGTAATTTATTTTTATAATGGGGTTTAGCTGCTTTTCACGGCTGTGTTTATGCCGCTTTACACCCACTTGACACACTAACAGAGAGATATCAATACATAGGTTTTAAGATTATTACTAGTCAGATATATTCTTGTGCGGTGAATCGGGCGTGTTGAGTCCAGTTCTCTGAGCAAGGAGTAGGTCTTGTCTATTACATATTGGGTTTATGGAACGGTATCTGAGCTAATTTGAAACTCTTGTTTTATGTATCACCCCACCTCACCTTTCCCGTTAAGCAGCCATAGTGTGTTTTCTGCATGTGGGACTCTGTTCTGTTTTGTAATTCAGTTCAAGTGTAAAGGTTTTTACATTCCCTCTATAAGTGACACCTTATGAGAAGTGTCCTTTTCTGTGTGACTTATTTCACTTAGAATCGTCTTACCTAAATCCACTCATCATGCTGCTACTAGCCTTATGACATTGATTTCATGGCTGAGTGATATTCCATTGTACATAAGGACCACAACTTTTTTATCCATTTTTCGCTTTCCTGGGATATTTAAGGTGGAATGAAGTGGAGGTCTTTGTCAACAGAGAAGCCCTAAACTTTGGGGTGCTTGTGTCTTGCTGATTTTCAATTTTCCCACTTTATCCCCCCATGAGTGGAAGTGCCCTATGCTCTCTAAGCTGTGTTTTTTAGATGTTTCAGGACACACCGTACACTTCTCCAGAGTGGCTGTTGGCGATTTACATCCCGCCCATCAGTGTAGCAAGGCTCCCATTTCTCCATGGCCTGTCCTGCATTTCTGGTTTTGACACTTTTTTCAGCATGGCCCTTTTGACCGATGGGAAGCGAGACTTCTTTGTAGCGCTGATTTGCCTTTCCAGGTTGCTTGGTTGGCCAAAAAGGGCGTATGCGTTTTTTCCTGAATATATTCAGGAAAAAACGCATACGCCCTTTTTGGCCAAGGGCATCATTGTCAACGTTTTGCCGCTTTTCATGTGCTTTAAAGGCGATTCGAATCTACCTCCTGAAATCTGTTTCCTGCAATTCTGCCTTGATTTCAAATCCTCTTCTTTGCCTTCCCTCAATATATTTGTGGACGAGAGTTATCATTTATAACTCTGCAGGTTTGTGAATTGCAGTGCCCTGAAGCTCCATTTTACAAGTCGCTTTTTTGGGAGCTGGCCGCAAAAGCGCAGGATGGCTTCAGGCCCTGTTCTGGTTCCGGGGGGCAGGCTGAGCCTGTGGTTAATTCTTCTTCCTGATGGGAAAATAGAGTGACCTGTGCCTGTCCCAACACCAAGAGCTAGTCTCTCATTGGTTCCCCGTCTTCCCGTTCATCCTCAGGACAAATTGCAACCTGTACGGAACAGGAGGTTAAAGGTGCTGAGGCTCCAAGTAGGGAGATTGCTAGTAAAGTGGCTGGAATGGCGAACCCGAGCACAAGGAGATGAGAAATGAGGTGCGTTTTAGAAACCTTTCCCCATCACACGGTGTACCATCTTCTGGGTTTCTCATGCATGTTTTCGATGTAGGAAGATGCCCTTGAACCTGGAGATTTGGGACCCATGCGATGGGTAGCACGCAGTATTACTTTCAAGGGTCTGCGTTTGCTCACCCAACCTCACCAAACCTCTCAGCCCCAAGAGTGTCCACCCTTATGTCTCATCCAGCTGTGGGTCTAGATATGGTCAATCCAGGTTGCATCACAGCCCCTGAACGACTTGTGTAAGAATTTCTCTGTCTTTCCCTGTCTTTGTTTCATGGGTTTTTAAAAGTAATTTATTTTTATAATGGGGTTTAGCTGCTTTTCACGGCTGTGTTTATGCCGCTTTACACCCACTTGACACACTAACAGAGAGATATCAATACATAGGTTTTAAGATTATTACTAGTCAGATATATTCTTGTGCGGTGAATCGGGCGTGTTGAGTGCAGTTCTCTGAGCAAGGAGTAGGTCTTGTCTATTACATATTGGGTTTATGGAACGGTATCTGAGCTAATTTGAAACTCTTGTTTTATGTATCACCCCACCTCACCTTTCCCTTTAAGCAGCCATAGTGTGTTTTCTGCATGTGTGACTCTGTTCTGTTTTGTAATTCAGTTCAAGTGTAACGGTTTTTACATTCCCTCTATAAGTGACACCTTATGAGAAGTGTCCTTTTCTGTGTGACTTATTTCACTTAGAATCGTCTTACCTAAATCCACTCATCATGCTGCTACTAGCCTTATGACATTGATTTCATGGCTGAGTGATATTCCATTGTACATAAGGACCACAACTTTTTTATCCATTTTTCGCTTTCCTGGGATATTTAAGGTGGAATGAAGTGGAGGTCTTTGTCAACAGAGCAGCCCTAAACTTTGGGGTGCTTGTGTCTTGCTGATTTTCAATTTTCCCACTTTATCCCTTCATGAGTGGAAGTGCCCTATGCTCTCTAAGCTGTGTTTTTTAGATGTTTCAGGACACACCGTACACTTCTCCAGAGTGGCTGTTGGCGATTTACATCCCGCCCATCAGTGTAGCAAGGCTCCGATTCCTCCATGGCCTGTCCTGCATTTCTGGTTTTGACACTTTTTTCAGCATGGCCCTTTTGACCGATGGGAAGCGAGACTTCTTTGTAGCGCTGATTTGCCTTTCCAGGTTGCTTGGTTGGCCAAAAAGGGCGTATGCGTTTTTTCCTGAATATATTCAGGAAAAAACGCATACGCCCTTTTTGGCCAAGGGCATCATTGTCAACGTTTTGCCGCTTTTCATGTGCTTTAAAGGCGATTCGAATCTACCTCCTGAAATCTGTTTCCTGCAATTCTGCCTTGATTTCAAATCCTCTTCTTTGCCTTCCCTCAATATATTTGTGGACGAGAGTTATCATTTATAACTCTGCAGGTTTGTGAATTGCAGTGCCCTGAGGCTCCATTTTACAAGTCGCTTTTTTGGGAGCTGGCCGCAAAAGCGCAGGATGGCTTCAGGCCCTGTTCTGGTTCCGGGGGGCAGGCTGAGCCTGTGGTTAATTCTTCTTCCTGATGGGAAAATAGAGTGACCTGTGCCTGTCCCAACACCAAGAGCTAGTCTCTCATTGGTTCCCCGTCTTCCCGTTCATCCTCAGGACAAATTGCAACCTGTACGGAACAGGAGGTTAAAGGTGCTGATGCTCCAAGTAGGGAGATTGCTAGTAAAGTGGCTGGAATGGCGAACCCGAGCACAAGGAGATGAGAAATGAGGTGCGTTTTAGAAACCTTTCCCCATCACACGGTGTACCATCTTCTGGGTTTCTCATGCATGTTTTCGATGTAGGAAGATGCCCTTGAACCTGGAGATTTGGGACCCATGCGATGGGTAGCACGCAGTATTACTTTAAAGGGTCTGAGTTTGCTCACCCAACCTCACCAAACCTCTCAGCCCCAAGAGTGTCCACCCTTATGTCTCATCCAGCTGTGGGTCTAGATATGGTCTATCCAGGTTGCATCACAGCCCCTGAACGAATTGTGTAAGAATTTCTCTGTCTTTCCCTGTCTTTGTTTCATGGGTTTTTAAAAGTAATTTATTTTTATAATGGGGTTTAGCTGCTTTTCACGGCTGTGTTTATGCCGCTTTACACCCACTTGACACACTAACAGAGAGATATCAATACATAGGTTTTAAGATTATTACTAGTCAGATATATTCTTGTGCGGTGAATCGGGCGTGTTGAGTCCAGTTCTCTGAGCAAGGAGTAGGTCTTGTCTATTACATATTGGGTTTATGGAACGGTATCTGAGCTAATTTGAAACTCTTGTTTTATGTATCACCCCACCTCACCTTTCCCGTTAAGCAGCCATAGTGTGTTTTCTGCATGTGGGACTCTGTTCTGTTTTGTAATTCAGTTCAAGTGTAAAGGTTTTTACATTCCCTCTATAAGTGACACCTTATGAGAAGTATCCTTTTCTGTGTGACTTATTTCACTTAGAATCGTGTTACCTAAATCCACTCATCATGCTGCTACTAGCCTTATGACATTGATTTCATGGCTGAGTGATATTCCATTGTACATAAGGACCACAACTTTTTTATCCATGTTTCGCTTTCCTGGGATATTTAAGGTGGAATGAAGTGGAGGTCCTTGTCAACAGAGCAGCCCTAAACTTTGGGGTGCTTGTGTCTTGCTGATTTTCAATTTTCCCACTTTATCCCCCCATGCGTGGAAGTGCCCTATGCTCTCTAAGCTGTGTTTTTTAGATGTTTCAGGACACACCGTACACTTCTCCAGAGTGGCTGTTGGCGATTTACATCCCGCCCATCAGTGTAGCAAGGCTCCCATTTCTCCATGGCCTGTCCTGCATTTCTGGTTTTGACACTTTTTTCAGCATGGCCCTTTTGACCGATGGGAAGCGAGACTTCTTTGTAGCGCTGATTTGCCTTTCCAGGTTGCTTGGTTGGCCAAAAAGGGCGTATGCGTTTTTTCCTGAATATATTCAGGAAAAAACGCATACGCCCTTTTTGGCCAAGGGCATCATTGTCAACGTTTTGCCGCTTTTCATGTGCTTTAAAGGCGATTCGAATCTACCTCCTGAAATCTGTTTCCTGCAATTCTGCCTTGATTTCAAATCCTCTTCTTTGCCTTCCCTCAATATATTTGTGGACGAGAGTTATCATTTATAACTCTGCAGGTTTGTGAATTGCAGTGCCCTGAGGCTCCATTTTACAAGTCGCTTTTTTGGGAGCTGGCCGCAAAAGCGCAGGATGGCTTCAGGCCCTGTTCTGGTTCCGGGGGGCAGGCTGAGCCTGTGGTTAATTCTTCTTCCTGATGGGAAAATAGAGTGACCTGTGCCTGTCCCAACACCAAGAGCTAGTCTCTCATTGGTTCCCCGTCTTCCCGTTCATCCTCAGGAAAAATTGCAACCTGTACGGAACAGGAGGTTAAAGGTGCTGATGCTCCAAGTAGGGAGATTGCTAGTAAAGTGGCTGGAATGGCGAACCCGAGCACAAGGAGATGAGAAATGAGGTGCGTTTTAGAAACCTTTCCCCATCACACGGTGTACCATCTTCTGGGTTTCTCATGCATGTTTTCGATGTAGGAAGATGCCCTTGAACCTGGAGATTTGGGACCCATGCGATGGGTAGCACGCAGTATTACTTTAAAGGGTCTGCGTTTGCTCACCCAACCTCACCAAACCTCTCAGCCCCAAGAGTGTCCACCCTTATATCTCATCCAGCTGTGGGTCTAGATATGGTCTATCCAGGTTGCATCACAGCCCCTGAAAGAATTGTGTAAGAATTTCTCTGTCTTTCCCTGTCTTTGTTTCATGGGTTTTTAAAAGTAATTTATTTTTATAATGGGGTTTAGCTGCTTTTCACGGCTGTGTTTATGCCGCTTTACACCCACTTGACACACTAACAGAGAGATATCAATACATAGGTTTTAAGATTATTACTAGTCAGATATATTCTTGTGCGGTGAATCGGGCGTGTTGAGTCCAGTTCTCTGAGCAAGGAGTAGGTCTTGTCTATTACATATTGGGTTTATGGAACGGTATCTGAGCTAATTTGAAACTCTTGTTTTATGTATCACCCCACCTCACCTTTCCCGTTAAGCAGCCATAGTGTGTTTTCTGCATGTGGGACTCTGTTCTGTTTTGTAATTCAGTTCAAGTGTAAAGGTTTTTACATTCCCTCTATAAGTGACACCTTATGAGAAGTGTCCTTTTCTGTGTGACTTATTTCACTTAGAATCGTCTTACCTAAATCCACTCATCATGCTGCTACTAGCCTTATGACATTGATTTCATGGCTGAGTGATATTCCATTGTACATAAGGACCACAACTTTTTTATCCATTTTTCGCTTTCCTGGGATATTTAAGGTGGAATGAAGTGGAGGTCTTTGTCAACAGAGAAGCCCTAAACTTTGGGGTGCTTGTGTCTTGCTGATTTTCAATTTTCCCACTTTATCCCCCCATGAGTGGAAGTGCCCTATGCTCTCTAAGCTGTGTTTTTTAGATGTTTCAGGACACACCGTACACTTCTCCAGAGTGGCTGTTGGCGATTTACATCCCGCCCATCAGTGTAGCAAGGCTCCCATTTCTCCATGGCCTGTCCTGCATTTCTGGTTTTGACACTTTTTTCAGCATGGCCCTTTTGACCGATGGGAAGCGAGACTTCTTTGTAGCGCTGATTTGCCTTTCCAGGTTGCTTGGTTGGCCAAAAAGGGCGTATGCGTTTTTTCCTGAATATATTCAGGAAAAAACGCATACGCCCTTTTTGGCCAAGGGCATCATTGTCAACGTTTTGCCGCTTTTCATGTGCTTTAAAGGCGATTCGAATCTACCTCCTGAAATCTGTTTCCTGCAATTCTGCCTTGATTTCAAATCCTCTTCTTTGCCTTCCCTCAATATATTTGTGGACGAGAGTTATCATTTATAACTCTGCAGGTTTGTGAATTGCAGTGCCCTGAAGCTCCATTTTACAAGTCGCTTTTTTGGGAGCTGGCCGCAAAAGCGCAGGATGGCTTCAGGCCCTGTTCTGGTTCCGGGGGGCAGGCTGAGCCTGTGGTTAATTCTTCTTCCTGATGGGAAAATAGAGTGACCTGTGCCTGTCCCAACACCAAGAGCTAGTCTCTCATTGGTTCCCCGTCTTCCCGTTCATCCTCAGGACAAATTGCAACCTGTACGGAACAGGAGGTTAAAGGTGCTGAGGCTCCAAGTAGGGAGATTGCTAGTAAAGTGGCTGGAATGGCGAACCCGAGCACAAGGAGATGAGAAATGAGGTGCGTTTTAGAAACCTTTCCCCATCACACGGTGTACCATCTTCTGGGTTTCTCATGCATGTTTTCGATGTAGGAAGATGCCCTTGAACCTGGAGATTTGGGACCCATGCGATGGGTAGCACGCAGTATTACTTTCAAGGGTCTGCGTTTGCTCACCCAACCTCACCAAACCTCTCAGCCCCAAGAGTGTCCACCCTTATGTCTCATCCAGCTGTGGGTCTAGATATGGTCAATCCAGGTTGCATCACAGCCCCTGAACGACTTGTGTAAGAATTTCTCTGTCTTTCCCTGTCTTTGTTTCATGGGTTTTTAAAAGTAATTTATTTTTATAATGGGGTTTAGCTGCTTTTCACGGCTGTGTTTATGCCGCTTTACACCCACTTGACACACTAACAGAGAGATATCAATACATAGGTTTTAAGATTATTACTAGTCAGATATATTCTTGTGCGGTGAATCGGGCGTGTTGAGTGCAGTTCTCTGAGCAAGGAGTAGGTCTTGTCTATTACATATTGGGTTTATGGAACGGTATCTGAGCTAATTTGAAACTCTTGTTTTATGTATCACCCCACCTCACCTTTCCCTTTAAGCAGCCATAGTGTGTTTTCTGCATGTGTGACTCTGTTCTGTTTTGTAATTCAGTTCAAGTGTAACGGTTTTTACATTCCCTCTATAAGTGACACCTTATGAGAAGTGTCCTTTTCTGTGTGACTTATTTCACTTAGAATCGTCTTACCTAAATCCACTCATCATGCTGCTACTAGCCTTATGACATTGATTTCATGGCTGAGTGATATTCCATTGTACATAAGGACCACAACTTTTTTATCCATTTTTCGCTTTCCTGGGATATTTAAGGTGGAATGAAGTGGAGGTCTTTGTCAACAGAGCAGCCCTAAACTTTGGGGTGCTTGTGTCTTGCTGATTTTCAATTTTCCCACTTTATCCCTTCATGAGTGGAAGTGCCCTATGCTCTCTAAGCTGTGTTTTTTAGATGTTTCAGGACACACCGTACACTTCTCCAGAGTGGCTGTTGGCGATTTACATCCCGCCCATCAGTGTAGCAAGGCTCCGATTCCTCCATGGCCTGTCCTGCATTTCTGGTTTTGACACTTTTTTCAGCATGGCCCTTTTGACCGATGGGAAGCGAGACTTCTTTGTAGCGCTGATTTGCCTTTCCAGGTTGCTTGGTTGGCCAAAAAGGGCGTATGCGTTTTTTCCTGAATATATTCAGGAAAAAACGCATACGCCCTTTTTGGCCAAGGGCATCATTGTCAACGTTTTGCCGCTTTTCATGTGCTTTAAAGGCGATTCGAATCTACCTCCTGAAATCTGTTTCCTGCAATTCTGCCTTGATTTCAAATCCTCTTCTTTGCCTTCCCTCAATATATTTGTGGACGAGAGTTATCATTTATAACTCTGCAGGTTTGTGAATTGCAGTGCCCTGAGGCTCCATTTTACAAGTCGCTTTTTTGGGAGCTGGCCGCAAAAGCGCAGGATGGCTTCAGGCCCTGTTCTGGTTCCGGGGGGCAGGCTGAGCCTGTGGTTAATTCTTCTTCCTGATGGGAAAATAGAGTGACCTGTGCCTGTCCCAACACCAAGAGCTAGTCTCTCATTGGTTCCCCGTCTTCCCGTTCATCCTCAGGACAAATTGCAACCTGTACGGAACAGGAGGTTAAAGGTGCTGATGCTCCAAGTAGGGAGATTGCTAGTAAAGTGGCTGGAATGGCGAACCCGAGCACAAGGAGATGAGAAATGAGGTGCGTTTTAGAAACCTTTCCCCATCACACGGTGTACCATCTTCTGGGTTTCTCATGCATGTTTTCGATGTAGGAAGATGCCCTTGAACCTGGAGATTTGGGACCCATGCGATGGGTAGCACGCAGTATTACTTTAAAGGGTCTGCGTTTGCTCACCCAACCTCACCAAACCTCTCAGCCCCAAGAGTGTCCACCCTTATATCTCATCCAGCTGTGGGTCTAGATATGGTCTATCCAGGTTGCATCACAGCCCCTGAACGAATTGTGTAAGAATTTCTCTGTCTTTCCCTGTCTTTGTTTCATGGGTTTTTAAAAGTAATTTATTTTTATAATGGGGTTTAGCTGCTTTTCACGGCTGTGTTTATGCCGCTTTACACCCACTTGACACACTAACAGAGAGATATCAATACATAGGTTTTAAGATTATTACTAGTCAGATATATTCTTGTGCGGTGAATCGGGCGTGTTGAGTCCAGTTCTCTGAGCAAGGAGTAGGTCTTGTCTATTACATATTGGGTTTATGGAACGGTATCTGAGCTAATTTGAAACTCTTGTTTTATGTATCACCCCACCTCACCTTTCCCGTTAAGCAGCCATAGTGTGTTTTCTGCATGTGGGACTCTGTTCTGTTTTGTAATTCAGTTCAAGTGTAAAGGTTTTTACATTCCCTCTATAAGTGACACCTTATGAGAAGTGTCCTTTTCTGTGTGACTTATTTCACTTAGAATCGTCTTACCTAAATCCACTCATCATGCTGCTACTAGCCTTATGACATTGATTTCATGGCTGAGTGATATTCCATTGTACATAAGGACCACAACTTTTTTATCCATTTTTCGCTTTCCTGGGATATTTAAGGTGGAATGAAGTGGAGGTCTTTGTCAACAGAGAAGCCCTAAACTTTGGGGTGCTTGTGTCTTGCTGATTTTCAATTTTCCCACTTTATCCCCCCATGAGTGGAAGTGCCCTATGCTCTCTAAGCTGTGTTTTTTAGATGTTTCAGGACACACCGTACACTTCTCCAGAGTGGCTGTTGGCGATTTACATCCCGCCCATCAGTGTAGCAAGGCTCCCATTTCTCCATGGCCTGTCCTGCATTTCTGGTTTTGACACTTTTTTCAGCATGGCCCTTTTGACCGATGGGAAGCGAGACTTCTTTGTAGCGCTGATTTGCCTTTCCAGGTTGCTTGGTTGGCCAAAAAGGGCGTATGCGTTTTTTCCTGAATATATTCAGGAAAAAACGCATACGCCCTTTTTGGCCAAGGGCATCATTGTCAACGTTTTGCCGCTTTTCATGTGCTTTAAAGGCGATTCGAATCTACCTCCTGAAATCTGTTTCCTGCAATTCTGCCTTGATTTCAAATCCTCTTCTTTGCCTTCCCTCAATATATTTGTGGACGAGAGTTATCATTTATAACTCTGCAGGTTTGTGAATTGCAGTGCCCTGAAGCTCCATTTTACAAGTCGCTTTTTTGGGAGCTGGCCGCAAAAGCGCAGGATGGCTTCAGGCCCTGTTCTGGTTCCGGGGGGCAGGCTGAGCCTGTGGTTAATTCTTCTTCCTGATGGGAAAATAGAGTGACCTGTGCCTGTCCCAACACCAAGAGCTAGTCTCTCATTGGTTCCCCGTCTTCCCGTTCATCCTCAGGACAAATTGCAACCTGTACGGAACAGGAGGTTAAAGGTGCTGATGCTCCAAGTAGGGAGATTGCTAGTAAAGTGGCTGGAATGGCGAACCCGAGCACAAGGAGATGAGAAATGAGGTGCGTTTTAGAAACCTTTCCCCGTCACACGGTGTACCATCTTCTGGGTTTCTCATGCATGTTTTCGATGTAGGAAGATGCCCTTGAACCTGGAGATTTGGGACCCATGCGATGGGTAGCACGCAGTATTACTTTAAAGGGTCTGCGTTTGCTCACCCAACCTCACCAAACCTCTCAGCCCCAAGAGTGTCCACCCTTATGTCTCATCCAGCTGTGGGTCTAGACATGGTCAATCCAGGTTGCATCACAGCCCCTGAACGAATAGTGTAAGAATTTCTCTGTCTTTCCCTGTCTTTGTTTCATGGGTTTTTAAAAGTAATTTATTTTTATAATGGGGTTTAGCTGCTTTTCACGGCTGTGTTTATGCCGCTTTACACCCACTTGACACACTAACAGAGAGATATCAATACATAGGTTTTAAGATTATTACTAGTCAGATATATTCTTGTGCGGTGAATCGGGCGTGTTGAGTGCAGTTCTCTGAGCAAGGAGTAGGTCTTGTCTATTACATATTGGGTTTATGGAACGGTATCTGAGCTAATTTGAAACTCTTGTTTTATGTATCACCCCACCTCACCTTTCCCTTTAAGCAGCCATAGTGTGTTTTCTGCATGTGTGACTCTGTTCTGTTTTGTAATTCAGTTCAAGTGTAACGGTTTTTACATTCCCTCTATAAGTGACACCTTATGAGAAGTGTCCTTTTCTGTGTGACTTATTTCACTTAGAATCGTCTTACCTAAATCCACTCATCATGCTGCTACTAGCCTTATGACATTGATTTCATGGCTGAGTGATATTCCATTGTACATAAGGACCACAACTTTTTTATCCATTTTTCGCTTTCCTGGGATATTTAAGGTGGAATGAAGTGGAGGTCTTTGTCAACAGAGCAGCCCTAAACTTTGGGGTGCTTGTGTCTTGCTGATTTTCAATTTTCCCACTTTATCCCTTCATGAGTGGAAGTGCCCTATGCTCTCTAAGCTGTGTTTTTTAGATGTTTCAGGACACACCGTACACTTCTCCAGAGTGGCTGTTGGCGATTTACATCCCGCCCATCAGTGTAGCAAGGCTCCGATTCCTCCATGGCCTGTCCTGCATTTCTGGTTTTGACACTTTTTTCAGCATGGCCCTTTTGACCGATGGGAAGCGAGACTTCTTTGTAGCGCTGATTTGCCTTTCCAGGTTGCTTGGTTGGCCAAAAAGGGCGTATGCGTTTTTTCCTGAATATATTCAGGAAAAAACGCATACGCCCTTTTTGGCCAAGGGCATCATTGTCAACGTTTTGCCGCTTTTCATGTGCTTTAAAGGCGATTCGAATCTACCTCCTGAAATCTGTTTCCTGCAATTCTGCCTTGATTTCAAATCCTCTTCTTTGCCTTCCCTCAATATATTTGTGGACGAGAGTTATCATTTATAACTCTGCAGGTTTGTGAATTGCAGTGCCCTGAGGCTCCATTTTACAAGTCGCTTTTTTGGGAGCTGGCCGCAAAAGCGCAGGATGGCTTCAGGCCCTGTTCTGGTTCCGGGGGGCAGGCTGAGCCTGTGGTTAATTCTTCTTCCTGATGGGAAAATAGAGTGACCTGTGCCTGTCCCAACACCAAGAGCTAGTCTCTCATTGGTTCCCCGTCTTCCCGTTCATCCTCAGGACAAATTGCAACCTGTACGGAACAGGAGGTTAAAGGTGCTGATGCTCCAAGTAGGGAGATTGCTAGTAAAGTGGCTGGAATGGCGAACCCGAGCACAAGGAGATGAGAAATGAGGTGCGTTTTAGAAACCTTTCCCCATCACACGGTGTACCATCTTCTGGGTTTCTCATGCATGTTTTCGATGTAGGAAGATGCCCTTGAACCTGGAGATTTGGGACCCATGCGATGGGTAGCACGCAGTATTACTTTAAAGGGTCTGCGTTTGCTCACCCAACCTCACCAAACCTCTCAGCCCCAAGAGTGTCCACCCTTATATCTCATCCAGCTGTGGGTCTAGATATGGTCTATCCAGGTTGCATCACAGCCCCTGAACGAATTGTGTAAGAATTTCTCTGTCTTTCCCTGTCTTTGTTTCATGGGTTTTTAAAAGTAATTTATTTTTATAATGGGGTTTAGCTGCTTTTCACGGCTGTGTTTATGCCGCTTTACACCCACTTGACACACTAACAGAGAGATATCAATACATAGGTTTTAAGATTATTACTAGTCAGATATATTCTTGTGCGGTGAATCGGGCGTGTTGAGTCCAGTTCTCTGAGCAAGGAGTAGGTCTTGTCTATTACATATTGGGTTTATGGAACGGTATCTGAGCTAATTTGAAACTCTTGTTTTATGTATCACCCCACCTCACCTTTCCCGTTAAGCAGCCATAGTGTGTTTTCTGCATGTGGGACTCTGTTCTGTTTTGTAATTCAGTTCAAGTGTAAAGGTTTTTACATTCCCTCTATAAGTGACACCTTATGAGAAGTGTCCTTTTCTGTGTGACTTATTTCACTTAGAATCGTCTTACCTAAATCCACTCATCATGCTGCTACTAGCCTTATGACATTGATTTCATGGCTGAGTGATATTCCATTGTACATAAGGACCACAACTTTTTTATCCATTTTTCGCTTTCCTGGGATATTTAAGGTGGAATGAAGTGGAGGTCTTTGTCAACAGAGAAGCCCTAAACTTTGGGGTGCTTGTGTCTTGCTGATTTTCAATTTTCCCACTTTATCCCCCCATGAGTGGAAGTGCCCTATGCTCTCTAAGCTGTGTTTTTTAGATGTTTCAGGACACACCGTACACTTCTCCAGAGTGGCTGTTGGCGATTTACATCCCGCCCATCAGTGTAGCAAGGCTCCCATTTCTCCATGGCCTGTCCTGCATTTCTGGTTTTGACACTTTTTTCAGCATGGCCCTTTTGACCGATGGGAAGCGAGACTTCTTTGTAGCGCTGATTTGCCTTTCCAGGTTGCTTGGTTGGCCAAAAAGGGCGTATGCGTTTTTTCCTGAATATATTCAGGAAAAAACGCATACGCCCTTTTTGGCCAAGGGCATCATTGTCAACGTTTTGCCGCTTTTCATGTGCTTTAAAGGCGATTCGAATCTACCTCCTGAAATCTGTTTCCTGCAATTCTGCCTTGATTTCAAATCCTCTTCTTTGCCTTCCCTCAATATATTTGTGGACGAGAGTTATCATTTATAACTCTGCAGGTTTGTGAATTGCAGTGCCCTGAAGCTCCATTTTACAAGTCGCTTTTTTGGGAGCTGGCCGCAAAAGCGCAGGATGGCTTCAGGCCCTGTTCTGGTTCCGGGGGGCAGGCTGAGCCTGTGGTTAATTCTTCTTCCTGATGGGAAAATAGAGTGACCTGTGCCTGTCCCAACACCAAGAGCTAGTCTCTCATTGGTTCCCCGTCTTCCCGTTCATCCTCAGGACAAATTGCAACCTGTACGGAACAGGAGGTTAAAGGTGCTGAGGCTCCAAGTAGGGAGATTGCTAGTAAAGTGGCTGGAATGGCGAACCCGAGCACAAGGAGATGAGAAATGAGGTGCGTTTTAGAAACCTTTCCCCATCACACGGTGTACCATCTTCTGGGTTTCTCATGCATGTTTTCGATGTAGGAAGATGCCCTTGAACCTGGAGATTTGGGACCCATGCGATGGGTAGCACGCAGTATTACTTTCAAGGGTCTGCGTTTGCTCACCCAACCTCACCAAACCTCTCAGCCCCAAGAGTGTCCACCCTTATGTCTCATCCAGCTGTGGGTCTAGATATGGTCAATCCAGGTTGCATCACAGCCCCTGAACGACTTGTGTAAGAATTTCTCTGTCTTTCCCTGTCTTTGTTTCATGGGTTTTTAAAAGTAATTTATTTTTATAATGGGGTTTAGCTGCTTTTCACGGCTGTGTTTATGCCGCTTTACACCCACTTGACACACTAACAGAGAGATATCAATACATAGGTTTTAAGATTATTACTAGTCAGATATATTCTTGTGCGGTGAATCGGGCGTGTTGAGTGCAGTTCTCTGAGCAAGGAGTAGGTCTTGTCTATTACATATTGGGTTTATGGAACGGTATCTGAGCTAATTTGAAACTCTTGTTTTATGTATCACCCCACCTCACCTTTCCCTTTAAGCAGCCATAGTGTGTTTTCTGCATGTGTGACTCTGTTCTGTTTTGTAATTCAGTTCAAGTGTAACGGTTTTTACATTCCCTCTATAAGTGACACCTTATGAGAAGTGTCCTTTTCTGTGTGACTTATTTCACTTAGAATCGTCTTACCTAAATCCACTCATCATGCTGCTACTAGCCTTATGACATTGATTTCATGGCTGAGTGATATTCCATTGTACATAAGGACCACAACTTTTTTATCCATTTTTCGCTTTCCTGGGATATTTAAGGTGGAATGAAGTGGAGGTCTTTGTCAACAGAGCAGCCCTAAACTTTGGGGTGCTTGTGTCTTGCTGATTTTCAATTTTCCCACTTTATCCCTTCATGAGTGGAAGTGCCCTATGCTCTCTAAGCTGTGTTTTTTAGATGTTTCAGGACACACCGTACACTTCTCCAGAGTGGCTGTTGGCGATTTACATCCCGCCCATCAGTGTAGCAAGGCTCCGATTCCTCCATGGCCTGTCCTGCATTTCTGGTTTTGACACTTTTTTCAGCATGGCCCTTTTGACCGATGGGAAGCGAGACTTCTTTGTAGCGCTGATTTGCCTTTCCAGGTTGCTTGGTTGGCCAAAAAGGGCGTATGCGTTTTTTCCTGAATATATTCAGGAAAAAACGCATACGCCCTTTTTGGCCAAGGACATCATTGTCAACGTTTTGCCGCTTTTCATGTGCTTTAAAGGCGATTCGAATCTACCTCCTGAAATCTGTTTCCTGCAATTCTGCCTTGATTTCAAATCCTCTTCTTTGCCTTCCCTCAATATATTTGTGGACGAGAGTTATCATTTATAACTCTGCAGGTTTGTGAATTGCAGTGCCCTGAGGCTCCATTTTACAAGTCGCTTTTTTGGGAGCTGGCCGCAAAAGCGCAGGATGGCTTCAGGCCCTGTTCTGGTTCCGGGGGGCAGGCTGAGCCTGTGGTTAATTCTTCTTCCTGATGGGAAAATAGAGTGACCTGTGCCTGTCCCAACACCAAGAGCTAGTCTCTCATTGGTTCCCCGTCTTCCCGTTCATCCTCAGGACAAATTGCAACCTGTACGGAACAGGAGGTTAAAGGTGCTGATGCTCCAAGTAGGGAGATTGCTAGTAAAGTGGCTGGAATGGCGAACCCGAGCACAAGGAGATGAGAAATGAGGTGCGTTTTAGAAACCTTTCCCCGTCACACGGTGTACCATCTTCTGGGTTTCTCATGCATGTTTTCGATGTAGGAAGATGCCCTTGAACCTGGAGATTTGGGACCCATGCGATGGGTAGCACGCAGTATTACTTTAAAGGGTCTGCGTTTGCTCACCCAACCTCACCAAACCTCTCAGCCCCAAGAGTGTCCACCCTTATGTCTCATCCAGCTGTGGGTCTAGACATGGTCAATCCAGGTTGCATCACAGCCCCTGAACGAATAGTGTAAGAATTTCTCTGTCTTTCCCTGTCTTTGTTTCATGGGTTTTTAAAAGTAATTTATTTTTATAATGGGGTTTAGCTGCTTTTCACGGCTGTGTTTATGCCGCTTTACACCCACTTGACACACTAACAGAGAGATATCAATACATAGGTTTTAAGATTATTACTAGTCAGATATATTCTTGTGCGGTGAATCGGGCGTGTTGAGTGCAGTTCTCTGAGCAAGGAGTAGGTCTTGTCTATTACATATTGGGTTTATGGAACGGTATCTGAGCTAATTTGAAACTCTTGTTTTATGTATCACCCCACCTCACCTTTCCCTTTAAGCAGCCATAGTGTGTTTTCTGCATGTGTGACTCTGTTCTGTTTTGTAATTCAGTTCAAGTGTAACGGTTTTTACATTCCCTCTATAAGTGACACCTTATGAGAAGTGTCCTTTTCTGTGTGACTTATTTCACTTAGAATCGTCTTACCTAAATCCACTCATCATGCTGCTACTAGCCTTATGACATTGATTTCATGGCTGAGTGATATTCCATTGTACATAAGGACCACAACTTTTTTATCCTTTTTTCGCTTTCCTGGGATATTTAAGGTGGAATGAAGTGGAGGTCTTTGTCAACAGAGCAGCCCTAAACTTTGGGGTGCTTGTGTCTTGCTGATTTTCAATTTTCCCACTTTATCCCTTCATGAGTGGAAGTGCCCTATGCTCTCTAAGCTGTGTTTTTTAGATGTTTCAGGACACACCGTACACTTCTCCAGAGTGGCTGTTGGCGATTTACATCCCGCCCATCAGTGTAGCAAGGCTCCGATTCCTCCATGGCCTGTCCTGCATTTCTGGTTTTGACACTTTTTTCAGCATGGCCCTTTTGACCGATGGGAAGCGAGACTTCTTTGTAGCGCTGATTTGCCTTTCCAGGTTGCTTGGTTGGCCAAAAAGGGCGTATGCGTTTTTTCCTGAATATATTCAGGAAAAAACGCATACGCCCTTTTTGGCCAAGGGCATCATTGTCAACGTTTTGCCGCTTTTCATGTGCTTTAAAGGCGATTCGAATCTACCTCCTGAAATCTGTTTCCTGCAATTCTGCCTTGATTTCAAATCCTCTTCTTTGCCTTCCCTCAATATATTTGTGGACGAGAGTTATCATTTATAACTCTGCAGGTTTGTGAATTGCAGTGCCCTGAGGCTCCATTTTACAAGTCGCTTTTTTGGGAGCTGGCCGCAAAAGCGCAGGATGGCTTCAGGCCCTGTTCTGGTTCCGGGGGGCAGGCTGAGCCTGTGGTTAATTCTTCTTCCTGATGGGAAAATAGAGTGACCTGTGCCTGTCCCAACACCAAGAGCTAGTCTCTCATTGGTTCCCCGTCTTCCCGTTCATCCTCAGGACAAATTGCAACCTGTACGGAACAGGAGGTTAAAGGTGCTGATGCTCCAAGTAGGGAGATTGCTAGTAAAGTGGCTGGAATGGCGAACCCGAGCACAAGGAGATGAGAAATGAGGTGCGTTTTAGAAACCTTTCCCCATCACACGGTGTACCATCTTCTGGGTTTCTCATGCATGTTTTCGATGTAGGAAGATGCCCTTGAACCTGGAGATTTGGGACCCATGCGATGGGTAGCACGCAGTATTACTTTAAAGGGTCTGCGTTTGCTCACCCAACCTCACCAAACCTCTCAGCCCCAAGAGTGTCCACCCTTATATCTCATCCAGCTGTGGGTCTAGATATGGTCTATCCAGGTTGCATCACAGCCCCTGAACGAATTGTGTAAGAATTTCTCTGTCTTTCCCTGTCTTTGTTTCATGGGTTTTTAAAAGTAATTTATTTTTATAATGGGGTTTAGCTGCTTTTCACGGCTGTGTTTATGCCGCTTTACACCCACTTGACACACTAACAGAGAGATATCAATACATAGGTTTTAAGATTATTACTAGTCAGATATATTCTTGTGCGGTGAATCGGGCGTGTTGAGTCCAGTTCTCTGAGCAAGGAGTAGGTCTTGTCTATTACATATTGGGTTTATGGAACGGTATCTGAGCTAATTTGAAACTCTTGTTTTATGTATCACCCCACCTCACCTTTCCCGTTAAGCAGCCATAGTGTGTTTTCTGCATGTGGGACTCTGTTCTGTTTTGTAATTCAGTTCAAGTGTAAAGGTTTTTACATTCCCTCTATAAGTGACACCTTATGAGAAGTGTCCTTTTCTGTGTGACTTATTTCACTTAGAATCGTCTTACCTAAATCCACTCATCATGCTGCTACTAGCCTTATGACATTGATTTCATGGCTGAGTGATATTCCATTGTACATAAGGACCACAACTTTTTTATCCATTTTTCGCTTTCCTGGGATATTTAAGGTGGAATGAAGTGGAGGTCTTTGTCAACAGAGAAGCCCTAAACTTTGGGGTGCTTGTGTCTTGCTGATTTTCAATTTTCCCACTTTATCCCCCCATGAGTGGAAGTGCCCTATGCTCTCTAAGCTGTGTTTTTTAGATGTTTCAGGACACACCGTACACTTCTCCAGAGTGGCTGTTGGCGATTTACATCCCGCCCATCAGTGTAGCAAGGCTCCCATTTCTCCATGGCCTGTCCTGCATTTCTGGTTTTGACACTTTTTTCAGCATGGCCCTTTTGACCGATGGGAAGCGAGACTTCTTTGTAGCGCTGATTTGCCTTTCCAGGTTGCTTGGTTGGCCAAAAAGGGCGTATGCGTTTTTTCCTGAATATATTCAGGAAAAAACGCATACGCCCTTTTTGGCCAAGGGCATCATTGTCAACGTTTTGCCGCTTTTCATGTGCTTTAAAGGCGATTCGAATCTACCTCCTGAAATCTGTTTCCTGCAATTCTGCCTTGATTTCAAATCCTCTTCTTTGCCTTCCCTCAATATATTTGTGGACGAGAGTTATCATTTATAACTCTGCAGGTTTGTGAATTGCAGTGCCCTGAAGCTCCATTTTACAAGTCGCTTTTTTGGGAGCTGGCCGCAAAAGCGCAGGATGGCTTCAGGCCCTGTTCTGGTTCCGGGGGGCAGGCTGAGCCTGTGGTTAATTCTTCTTCCTGATGGGAAAATAGAGTGACCTGTGCCTGTCCCAACACCAAGAGCTAGTCTCTCATTGGTTCCCCGTCTTCCCGTTCATCCTCAGGACAAATTGCAACCTGTACGGAACAGGAGGTTAAAGGTGCTGAGGCTCCAAGTAGGGAGATTGCTAGTAAAGTGGCTGGAATGGCGAACCCGAGCACAAGGAGATGAGAAATGAGGTGCATTTTAGAAACCTTTCCCCATCACACGGTGTACCATCTTCTGGGTTTCTCATGCATGTTTTCGATGTAGGAAGATGCCCTTGAACCTGGAGATTTGGGACCCATGCGATGGGTAGCACGCAGTATTACTTTCAAGGGTCTGCGTTTGCTCACCCAACCTCACCAAACCTCTCAGCCCCAAGAGTGTCCACCCTTATGTCTCATCCAGCTGTGGGTCTAGATATGGTCAATCCAGGTTGCATCACAGCCCCTGAACGACTTGTGTAAGAATTTCTCTGTCTTTCCCTGTCTTTGTTTCATGGGTTTTTAAAAGTAATTTATTTTTATAATGGGGTTTAGCTGCTTTTCACGGCTGTGTTTATGCCGCTTTACACCCACTTGACACACTAACAGAGAGATATCAATACATAGGTTTTAAGATTATTACTAGTCAGATATATTCTTGTGCGGTGAATCGGGCGTGTTGAGTGCAGTTCTCTGAGCAAGGAGTAGGTCTTGTCTATTACATATTGGGTTTATGGAACGGTATCTGAGCTAATTTGAAACTCTTGTTTTATGTATCACCCCACCTCACCTTTCCCTTTAAGCAGCCATAGTGTGTTTTCTGCATGTGTGACTCTGTTCTGTTTTGTAATTCAGTTCAAGTGTAACGGTTTTTACATTCCCTCTATAAGTGACACCTTATGAGAAGTGTCCTTTTCTGTGTGACTTATTTCACTTAGAATCGTCTTACCTAAATCCACTCATCATGCTGCTACTAGCCTTATGACATTGATTTCACGGCTGAGTGATATTCCATTGTACATAAGGACCACAACTTTTTTATCCATTTTTCGCTTTCCTGGGATATTTAAGGTGGAATGAAGTGGAGGTCTTTGTCAACAGAGCAGCCCTAAACTTTGGGGTGCTTGTGTCTTGCTGATTTTCAATTTTCCCACTTTATCCCTTCATGAGTGGAAGTGCCCTATGCTCTCTAAGCTGTGTTTTTTAGATGTTTCAGGACACACCGTACACTTCTCCAGAGTGGCTGTTGGCGATTTACATCCCGCCCATCAGTGTAGCAAGGCTCCGATTCCTCCATGGCCTGTCCTGCATTTCTGGTTTTGACACTTTTTTCAGCATGGCCCTTTTGACCGATGGGAAGCGAGACTTCTTTGTAGCGCTGATTTGCCTTTCCAGGTTGCTTGGTTGGCCAAAAAGGGCGTACGCGTTTTTTCCTGAATATATTCAGGAAAAAACGCATACGCCCTTTTTGGCCAAGGGCATCATTGTCAACGTTTTGCCGCTTTTCATGTGCTTTAAAGGCGATTCGAATCTACCTCCTGAAATCTGTTTCCTGCAATTCTGCCTTGATTTCAAATCCTCTTCTTTGCCTTCCCTCAATATATTTGTGGACGAGAGTTATCATTTATAACTCTGCAGGTTTGTGAATTGCAGTGCCCTGAGGCTCCATTTTACAAGTCGCTTTTTTGGGAGCTGGCCGCAAAAGCGCAGGATGGCTTCAGGCCCTGTTCTGGTTCCGGGGGGCAGGCTGAGCCTGTGGTTAATTCTTCTTCCTGATGGGAAAATAGAGTGACCTGTGCCTGTCCCAACACCAAGAGCTAGTCTCTCATTGGTTCCCCGTCTTCCCGTTCATCCTCAGGACAAATTGCAACCTGTACGGAACAGGAGGTTAAAGGTGCTGATGCTCCAAGTAGGGAGATTGCTAGTAAAGTGGCTGGAATGGCGAACCCGAGCACAAGGAGATGAGAAATGAGGTGCGTTTTAGAAACCTTTCCCCGTCACACGGTGTACCATCTTCTGGGTTTCTCATGCATGTTTTCGATGTAGGAAGATGCCCTTGAACCTGGAGATTTGGGACCCATGCGATGGGTAGCACGCAGTATTACTTTAAAGGGTCTGCGTTTGCTCACCCAACCTCACCAAACCTCTCAGCCCCAAGAGTGTCCACCCTTATGTCTCATCCAGCTGTGGGTCTAGACATGGTCAATCCAGGTTGCATCACAGCCCCTGAACGAATAGTGTAAGAATTTCTCTGTCTTTCCCTGTCTTTGTTTCATGGGTTTTTAAAAGTAATTTATTTTTATAATGGGGTTTAGCTGCTTTTCACGGCTGTGTTTATGCCGCTTTACACCCACTTGACACACTAACAGAGAGATATCAATACATAGGTTTTAAGATTATTACTAGTCAGATATATTCTTGTGCGGTGAATCGGGCGTGTTGAGTCCAGTTCTCTGAGCAAGGAGTAGGTCTTGTCTATTACATATTGGGTTTATGGAACGGTATCTGAGCTAATTTGAAACTCTTGTTTTATGTATCACCCCACCTCACCTTTCCCGTTAAGCAGCCATAGTGTGTTTTCTGTTCTGTTTTGTAATTCAGTTCAAGTGTAAAGGTTTTTACATTCCCTCTATAAGTGACACCTTATGAGAAGTGTCCTTTTCTGTGTGACTTATTTCACTTAGAATCGTCTTACCTAAATCCACTCATCATGCTGCTACTAGCCTTATGACATTGATTTCATGGCTGAGTGATATTCCATTGTACATAAGGACCACAACTTTTTTATCCATTTTTCGCTTTCCTGGGATATTTAAGGTGGAATGAAGTGGAGGTCTTTGTCAACAGAGAAGCCCTAAACTTTGGGGTGCTTGTGTCTTGCTGATTTTCAATTTTCCCACTTTATCCCCCCATGAGTGGAAGTGCCCTATGCTCTCTAAGCTGTGTTTTTTAGATGTTTCAGGACACACCGTACACTTCTCCAGAGTGGCTGTTGGCGATTTACATCCCGCCCATCAGTGTAGCAAGGCTCCCATTTCTCCATGGCCTGTCCTGCATTTCTGGTTTTGACACTTTTTTCAGCATGGCCCTTTTGACCGATGGGAAGCGAGACTTCTTTGTAGCGCTGATTTGCCTTTCCAGGTTGCTTGGTTGGCCAAAAAGGGCGTATGCGTTTTTTCCTGAATATATTCAGGAAAAAACGCATACGCCCTTTTTGGCCAAGGGCATCATTGTCAACGTTTTGCCGCTTTTCATGTGCTTTAAAGGCGATTCGAATCTACCTCCTGAAATCTGTTTCCTGCAATTCTGCCTTGATTTCAAATCCTCTTCTTTGCCTTCCCTCAATATATTTGTGGACGAGAGTTATCATTTATAACTCTGCAGGTTTGTGAATTGCAGTGCCCTGAAGCTCCATTTTACAAGTCGCTTTTTTGGGAGCTGGCCGCAAAAGCGCAGGATGGCTTCAGGCCCTGTTCTGGTTCCGGGGGGCAGGCTGAGCCTGTGGTTAATTCTTCTTCCTGATGGGAAAATAGAGTGACCTGTGCCTGTCCCAACACCAAGAGCTAGTCTCTCATTGGTTCCCCGTCTTCCCGTTCATCCTCAGGACAAATTGCAACCTGTACGGAACAGGAGGTTAAAGGTGCTGAGGCTCCAAGTAGGGAGATTGCTAGTAAAGTGGCTGGAATGGCGAACCCGAGCACAAGGAGATGAGAAATGAGGTGCGTTTTAGAAACCTTTCCCCATCACACGGTGTACCATCTTCTGGGTTTCTCATGCATGTTTTCGATGTAGGAAGATGCCCTTGAACCTGGAGATTTGGGACCCATGCGATGGGTAGCACGCAGTATTACTTTCAAGGGTCTGCGTTTGCTCACCCAACCTCACCAAACCTCTCAGCCCCAAGAGTGTCCACCCTTATGTCTCATCCAGCTGTGGGTCTAGATATGGTCAATCCAGGTTGCATCACAGCCCCTGAACGACTTGTGTAAGAATTTCTCTGTCTTTCCCTGTCTTTGTTTCATGGGTTTTTAAAAGTAATTTATTTTTATAATGGGGTTTAGCTGCTTTTCACGGCTGTGTTTATGCCGCTTTACACCCACTTGACACACTAACAGAGAGATATCAATACATAGGTTTTAAGATTATTACTAGTCAGATATATTCTTGTGCGGTGAATCGGGCGTGTTGAGTGCAGTTCTCTGAGCAAGGAGTAGGTCTTGTCTATTACATATTGGGTTTATGGAACGGTATCTGAGCTAATTTGAAACTCTTGTTTTATGTATCACCCCACCTCACCTTTCCCTTTAAGCAGCCATAGTGTGTTTTCTGCATGTGTGACTCTGTTCTGTTTTGTAATTCAGTTCAAGTGTAACGGTTTTTACATTCCCTCTATAAGTGACACCTTATGAGAAGTGTCCTTTTCTGTGTGACTTATTTCACTTAGAATCGTCTTACCTAAATCCACTCATCATGCTGCTACTAGCCTTATGACATTGATTTCATGGCTGAGTGATATTCCATTGTACATAAGGACCACAACTTTTTTATCCATTTTTCGCTTTCCTGGGATATTTAAGGTGGAATGAAGTGGAGGTCTTTGTCAACAGAGCAGCCCTAAACTTTGGGGTGCTTGTGTCTTGCTGATTTTCAATTTTCCCACTTTATCCCTTCATGAGTGGAAGTGCCCTATGCTCTCTAAGCTGTGTTTTTTAGATGTTTCAGGACACACCGTACACTTCTCCAGAGTGGCTGTTGGCGATTTACATCCCGCCCATCAGTGTAGCATGGCTCCGATTCCTCCATGGCCTGTCCTGCATTTCTGGTTTTGACACTTTTTTCAGCATGGCCCTTTTGACCGATGGGAAGCGAGACTTCTTTGTAGCGCTGATTTGCCTTTCCAGGTTGCTTGGTTGGCCAAAAAGGGCGTATGCGTTTTTTCCTGAATATATTCAGGAAAAAACGCATACGCACTTTTTGGCCAAGGGCATCATTGTCAACGTTTTGCCGCTTTTCATGTGCTTTAAAGGCGATTCGAATCTACCTCCTGAAATCTGTTTCCTGCAATTCTGCCTTGATTTCAAATCCTCTTCTTTGCCTTCCCTCAATATATTTGTGGACGAGAGTTATCATTTATAACTCTGCAGGTTTGTGAATTGCAGTGCCCTGAGGCTCCATTTTACAAGTCGCTTTTTTGGGAGCTGGCCGCAAAAGCGCAGGATGGCTTCAGGCCCTGTTCTGGTTCCGGGGGGCAGGCTGAGCCTGTGGTTAATTCTTCTTCCTGATGGGAAAATAGAGTGACCTGTGCCTGTCCCAACACCAAGAGCTAGTCTCTCATTGGTTCCCCGTCTTCCCGTTCATCCTCAGGACAAATTGCAACCTGTACGGAACAGGAGGTTAAAGGTGCTGATGCTCCAAGTAGGGAGATTGCTAGTAAAGTGGCTGGAATGGCGAACCCGAGCACAAGGAGATGAGAAATGAGGTGCGTTTTAGAAACCTTTCCCCGTCACACGGTGTACCATCTTCTGGGTTTCTCATGCACGTTTTCGATGTAGGAAGATGCCCTTGAACCTGGAGATTTGGGACCCATGCGATGGGTAGCACGCAGTATTACTTTAAAGGGTCTGCGTTTGCTCACCCAACCTCACCAAACCTCTCAGCCCCAAGAGTGTCCACCCTTATGTCTCATCCAGCTGTGGGTCTAGACATGGTCAATCCAGGTTGCATCACAGCCCCTGAACGAATAGTGTAAGAATTTCTCTGTCTTTCCCTGTCTTTGTTTCATGGGTTTTTAAAAGTAATTTATTTTTATAATGGGGTTTAGCTGCTTTTCACGGCTGTGTTTATGCCGCTTTACACCCACTTGACACACTAACAGAGAGATATCAATACATAGGTTTTAAGATTATTACTAGTCAGATATATTCTTGTGCGGTGAATCGGGCGTGTTGAGTCCAGTTCTCTGAGCAAGGAGTAGGTCTTGTCTATTACATATTGGGTTTATGGAACGGTATCTGAGCTAATTTGAAACTCTTGTTTTATGTATCACCCCACCTCACCTTTCCCGTTAAGCAGCCATAGTGTGTTTTCTGCATGTGTGACTCTGTTCTGTTTTGTAATTCAGTTCAAGTGTAAAGGTTTTTACATTCCCTCTATAAATGACACCTTATGAAAAGTGTCCTTTTCTGTGTGACTTATTTCACTTAGAATCGTCTTACCTAAATCCACTCATCATGCTGCTACTAGCCTTATGACATTGATTTCATGGCTGAGTGATATTCCATTGTACATAAGGAACACAACTTTTTTATCCATTTTTCGCTTTCCTGGGATATTTAAGGTGGAATGAAGTGGAGGTCCTTGTCAACAGAGCAGCCCTAAACTTTGGGGTGCTTGTGTCTTGCTGATTTTCAATTTTCCCACTTTATCCCCCCATGCGTGGAAGTGCCCTATGCTCTCTAAGCTGTGTTTTTTAGATGTTTCAGGACACACCGTACACTTCTCCAGAGTGGCTGTTGGCGATTTACATCCCGCCCATCAGTGTAGCAAGGCTCCCATTTCTCCATGGCCTGTCCTGCATTTCTGGTTTTGACACTTTTTTCAGCATGGCCCTTTTGACCGATGGGAAGCGAGACTTCTTTGTAGCGCTGATTTGCCTTTCCAGGTTGCTTGGTTGGCCAAAAAGGGCGTATGCGTTTTTTCCTGAATATATTCAGGAAAAAACGCATACGCCCTTTTTGGCCAAGGGCATCATTGTCAACGTTTTGCCGCTTTTCATGTGCTTTAAAGGCGATTCGAATCTACCTCCTGAAATCTGTTTCCTGCAATTCTGCCTTGATTTCAAATCCTCTTCTTTGCCTTCCCTCAATATATTTGTGGACGAGAGTTATCATTTATAACTCTGCAGGTTTGTGAATTGCAGTGCCCTGAGCCTCCATTTCACAAGTCGCTTTTTTGGGAGCTGGCCGCAAAAGCGCAGGATGGCTTCAGGCCCTGTTCTGGTTCCGGGGGGCAGGCTGAGCCTGTGGTTAATTCTTCTTCCTGATGGGAAAATAGAGTGACCTGTGCCTGTCCCAACACCAAGAGCTAGTCTCTCATTGGTTCCCCGTCTTCCCGTTCATCCTCAGGACAAATTGCAACCTGTACGGAACAGGAGGTTAAAGGTGCTGAGGCTCCAAGTAGGGAGATTGCTAGTAAAGTGGCTGGAATGGCGAACCCGAGCACAAGGAGATGAGAAATGAGGTGCGTTTTAGAAACCTTTCCCCATCACACGGTGTACCATCTTCTGGGTTTCTCATGCATGTTTTCGATGTAGGAAGATGCCCTTGAACCTGGAGATTTGGGACCCATGCGATGGGTAGCACGCAGTATTACTTTCAAGGGTCTGCGTTTGCTCACCCAACCTCACCAAACCTCTCAGCCCCAAGAGTGTCCACCCTTATGTCTCATCCAGCTGTGGGTATAGATATGGTCAATCCAGGTTGCATCACAGCCCCTGAACGACTTGTGTAAGAATTTCTCTGTCTTTCCCTGTCTTTGTTTCATGGGTTTTTAAAAGTAATTTATTTTTATAATGGGGTTTAGCTGCTTTTCACGGCTGTGTTTATGCCGCTTTACACCCACTAGACACACTAACAGAGAGATATCAATACATAGGTTTTAAGATTATTACTAGTCAGATATATTCTTGTGCGGTGAATCGGGTGTGTTGAGTGCAGTTCTCTGAGCAAGGAGTAGGTCTTGTCTATTACATATTGGGTTTATGGAACGGTATCTGTGCTAATTTGAAACTCTTGTTTTATGTATCACCCCACCTCACCTTTCCCTTTAAGCAGCCATAGTGTGTTTTCTGCATGTGTGACTCTGTTCTGTTTTGTAATTCAGTTCAAGTGTAACGGTTTTTACATTCCCTCTATAAGTGACACCTTATGAGAAGTGTCCTTTTCTGTGTGACTTATTTCACTTAGAATCGTCTTACCTAAATCCACTCATCATGCTGCTACTAGCCTTATGACATTGATTTCATGGCTGAGTGATATTCCATTGTACATAAGGACCACAACTTTTTTATCCATTTTTCGCTTTCCTGGGATATTTAAGGTGGAATGAAGTGGAGGTCTTTGTCAACAGAGCAGCCCTAAACTTTGGGGTGCTTGTGTCTTGCTGATTTTCAATTTTCCCACTTTATCCCTTCATGAGTGGAAGTGCCCTATGCTCTCTAAGCTGTGTTTTTTAGATGTTTCAGGACACACCGTACACTTCTCCAGAGTGGCTGTTGGCGATTTACATCCCGCCCATCAGTGTAGCAAGGCTCCGATTCCTCCATGGCCTGTCCTGCATTTCTGGTTTTGACACTTTTTTCAGCATGGCCCTTTTGACCGATGGGAAGCGAGACTTCTTTGTAGCGCTGATTTGCCTTTCCAGGTTGCTTGGTTGGCCAAAAAGGGCGTATGCGTTTTTTCCTGAATATATTCAGGAAAAAACGCATACGCCCTTTTTGGCCAAGGGCATCATTGTCAACGTTTTGCCGCTTTTCATGTGCTTTAAAGGCGATTCGAATCTACCTCCTGAAATCTGTTTCCTGCAATTCTGCCTTGATTTCAAATCCTCTTCTTTGCCTTCCCTCAATATATTTGTGGACGAGAGTTATCATTTATAACTCTGCAGGTTTGTGAATTGCAGTGCCCTGAAGCTCCATTTTACAAGTCGCTTTTTTGGGAGCTGGCCGCAAAAGCGCAGGATGGCTTCAGGCCCTGTTCTGGTTCCGGGGGGCAGGCTGAGCCTGTGGTTAATTCTTCTTCCTGATGGGAAAATAGAGTGACCTGTGCCTGTCCCAACACCAAGAGCTAGTCTCTCATTGGTTCCCCGTCTTCCCGTTCATCCTCAGGACAAATTGCAACCTGTACGGAACAGGAGGTTAAAGGTGCTGATGCTCCAAGTAGGGAGATTGCTAGTAAAGTGGCTGGAATGGCGAACCCGAGCACAAGGAGATGAGAAATGAGGTGCGTTTTAGAAACCTTTCCCCATCACACGGTGTACCATCTTCTGGGTTTCTCATGCATGTTTTCGATGTAGGAAGATGCCCTTGAACCTGGAGATTTGGGACCCATGCGATGGGTAGCACGCAGTATTACTTTAAAGGGTCTGCGTTTGCTCACCCAACCTCACCAAACCTCTCAGCCCCAAGAGTGTCCACACTTATGTCTCAACCAGCTGTGGGTCTAGATATGGTCAATCCAGGTTGCATCACAGCCCCTGAACGAATTGTGTAAGAATGTCTCTGTCTTTCCCTGTCTTTGTTTCATGGGTTTTTAAAAGTAATTTAATTTTATAATGGGGTTTAGCTGCTTTTCACGGCTGTGTTTATGCCGCTTTACACCCACTTGACACACTAACAGAGAGATATCAATACATAGGTTTTAAGATTATTACTAGTCAGATATATTCTTGTGCGGTGAATCGGGCGTGTTGAGTCCAGTTCTCTGAGCAAGGAGTAGGTCTTGTCTATTACATATTGGGTTTATGGAACGGTATCTGAGCTAATTTGAAACTCTTGTTTTATGTATCACCCCACCTCACCTTTCCCGTTAAGCAGCCATAGTGTGTTTTCTGCATGTGTGACTCTGTTCTGTTTTGTAATTCAGTTCAAGTGTAACGGTTTTTACATTCCCTCTATAAGTGACACCTTATGAGAAGTGTCCTTTTCTGTGTGACTTATTTCACTTAGAATCGTCTTACCTAAATCCACTCATCATGCTGCTACTAGCCTTATGACATTGATTTCATGGCTGAGTGATATTCCTTTGTACATAAGGACCACAACTTTTTTATCCATTTTTCGCTTTCCTGGGATATTTAAGGTGGAATGAAGTGGAGGTCCTTGTCAACAGAGCAGCCCTAAACTTTGGGGTGCTTGTGTCTTGCTGATTTTCAATTTTCCCACTTTATCCCCCCATGCGTGGAAGTGCCCTATGCTCTCTAAGCTGTGTTTTTTAGATGTTTCAGGACACACCGTACACTTCTCCAGAGTGGCTGTTGGCGATTTACATCCCGCCCATCAGTGTAGCAAGGCTCCCATTTCTCCATGGCCTGTCCTGCATTTCTGGTTTTGACACTTTTTTCAGCATGGCCCTTTTGACCGATGGGAAGCGAGACTTCTTTGTAGCGCTGATTTGCCTTTCCAGGTTGCTTGGTTGGCCAAAAAGGGCGTATGCGTTTTTTCCTGAATATATTCAGGAAAAAACGCATACGCCCTTTTTGGCCAAGGGCATCATTGTCAACGTTTTGCCGCTTTTCATGTGCTTTAAAGGCGATTCGAATCTACCTCCTGAAATCTGTTTCCTGCAATTCTGCCTTGATTTCAAATCCTCTTCTTTGCCTTCCCTCAATATATTTGTGGACGAGAGTTATCATTTATAACTCTGCAGGTTTGTGAATTGCAGTGCCCTGAGGCTCCATTTTACATGTCGCTTTTTTGGGAGCTGGCCGCAAAAGCGCAGGATGGCTTCAGGCCCTGTTCTGGTTCCGGGGGGCAGGCTGAGCCTGTGGTTAATTCTTCTTCCTGATGGGAAAATAGAGTGACCTGTGCCTGTCCCAACACCAAGAGCTAGTCTCTCATTGGTTCCCCGTCTTCCCGTTCATCCTCAGGACAAATTGCAACCTGTACGGAACAGGAGGTTAAAGGTGCTGATGCTCCAAGTAGGGAGATTGCTAGTAAAGTGGCTGGAATGGCGAACCCGAGCACAAGGAGATGAGAAATGAGGTGCGTTTTAGAAACCTTTCCCCGTCACACGGTGTACCATCTTCTGGGTTTCTCATGCATGTTTTCGATGTAGGAAGATGCCCTTGAACCTGGAGATTTGGGACCCATGCGATGGGTAGCACGCAGTATTACTTTAAAGGGTCTGCGTTTGCTCACCCAACCTCACCAAACCTCTCAGCCCCAAGAGTGTCCACCCTTATGTCTCATCCACCTGTGGGTCTAGATATGGTCAATCCAGGTTGCATCACAGCCCCTGAACGACTTGTGTAAGAATTTCTCTGTCTTTCCCTGTCTTTGTTTCATGGGTTTTTAAAAGTAATTTATTTTTATAATGGGGTTTAGCTGCTTTTCACGGCTGTGTTTATGCCGCTTTACACCCACTTGACACACTAACAGAGAGATATCAATACATAGGTTTTACGATTATTACTAGTCAGATATATTCTTGTGCGGTGAATCGGGCGTGTTGAGTCCAGTTCTCTGAGCAAGGATTAGGTCCTGTCTATTACATATTGGGTTTATGGAACGGTATCTGAGCTAATTTGAAACTCTTGTTTTATGTATCACCCCACCTCACCTTTCCCGTTAAGCAGCCATAGTTTGTTTTCTGCATGTGTGACTCTGTTCTGTTTTGTAATTCAGTTCAAGTGTAAAGGGTTTTACATTCCCTCTATAAGTGACACCTTATGAGAAGTGTCCTTTTCTGTGTGACTTATTTCACTTAGAATCGTCTTACCTAAATCCACTCATCATGCTGCTACTAGCCTTATGACATTGATTTCATGGCTGAGTGATATTCCATTGTACATAAGGACCACAACTTTTTTATCCATTTTTCGCTTTCCTGGGATATTTAAGGTGGAATGAAGTGGAGGTCCTTGTCAACAGAGCAGCCCTAAACTTTGGGGTGCTTGTGTCTTGCTGATTTTCAATTTTCCCACTTTATCCCCCCATGCGTGGAAGTGCCCTATGCTCTCTAAGCTGTGTTTTTTAGATGTTTCAGGACACACCGTACACTTCTCCAGAGTGGCTGTTGGCGATTTACATCCCGCCCATCAGTGTAGCAAGGCTCCCATTTCTCCATGGCCTGTCCTGCATTTCTGGTTTTGACACTTTTTTCAGCATGGCCCTTTTGACCGATGGGAAGCGAGACTTCTTTGTAGCGCTGATTTGCCTTTCCAGGTTGCTTGGTTGGCCAAAAAGGGCGTATGCGTTTTTTCCTGAATATATTCAGGAAAAAACGCATACGCCCTTTTTGGCCAAGGGCATCATTGTCAACGTTTTGCCGCTTTTCATGTGCTTTAAAGGCGATTCGAATCTACCTCCTGAAATCTGTTTCCTGCAATTCTGCCTTGATTTCAAATCCTCTTCTTTGCCTTCCCTCAATATATTTGTGGACGAGAGTTATCATTTATAACTCTGCAGGTTTGTGAATTGCAGTGCCCTGAAGCTCCATTTTACAAGTCGCTTTTTTGGGAGCTGGCCGCAAAAGCGCAGGATGGCTTCAGGCCCTGTTCTGGTTCCGGGGGGCAGGCTGAGCCTGTGGTTAATTCTTCTTCGTGATGGGAAAATAGAGTGACCTGTGCCTGTCCCAACACCAAGAGCTAGTCTCTCATTGGTTCCCCGTCTTCCCGTTCATCCTCAGGACAAATTGCAACCTGTACGGAACAGGAGGTTAAAGGTGCTGATGCTCCAAGTAGGGAGATTGCTAGTAAAGTGGCTGGAATGGCGAACCCGAGCACAAGGAGATGAGAAATGAGGTGCGTTTTAGAAACCTTTCCCCATCACACGGTGTACCATCTTCTGGGTTTCTCATGCATGTTTTCGATGTAGGAAGATGCCCTTGAACCTGGAGATTTGGGACCCATGCGATGGGTAGCACGCAGTATTACTTTAAAGGGTCTGCGTTTGCTCACCCAACCTCACCAAACCTCTCAGCCCCAAGAGTGTCCACCCTTATGTCTCATCCAGCTGTGGGTCTAGATATGGTCAATCCAGGTTGCATCACAGCCCCTGAACGAATTGTGTAAGAATTTCTCTGTCTTTCCCTGTCTTTGTTTCATGGGTTTTTAAAAGTAATTTATTTTTATAATGGGGTTTAGCTGCTTTTCCCGGCTGTGTTTATGCCGCTTTACACCCACTTGACACACTAACAGAGAGATATCAATACATAGGTTTTAAGATTATTACTAGTCAGATATATTCTTGTGCGGTGAATCGGGCGTGTTGAGTCCAGTTCTCTGAGCAAGGAGTAGGTCTTGTCTATTACATATTGGGTTTATGGAACGGTATCTGAGCTAATTTGAAACTCTTGTTTTATGGATCACCCCACCTCACCTTTCCCGTTAAGCAGCCATAGTGTGTTTTCTGCATGTATGACTCTGTTCTGTTTTGTAATTCAGTTCAAGTGTAACGGTTTTTACATTCCCTCTATAAGTGACACCTTAGGAGAAGTGTCCTTTTCTGTGTGACTTATTTCACTTAGAATCGTCTTACCTAAATCCACTCATCATGCTGCTACTAGCCTTATGACATTGATTTCATGGCTGAGTGATATTCCATTGTACATAAGGACCACAACTTTTTTATCCATTTTTCGCTTTCTTGGGATATTTAAGGTGGAATGAAGTGGAGGTCCTTGTCAACAGAGCAGCCCTAAACTTTGGGGTGCTTGTGTCTTGCTGATTTTCAATTTTCCCACTTTATCCCCCCATGCGTGGAAGTGCCCTATGCTCTCTAAGCTGTGTTTTTTAGATGTTTCAGGACACACCGTACACTTCTCCAGAGTGGCTGTTGGCGATTTACATCCCGCCCATCAGTGTAGCAAGGCTCCCATTTCTCCATGGCCTGTCCTGCATTTCTGGTTTTGACACTTTTTTCAGCATGGCCCTTTTGACCGATGGGAAGCGAGACTTCTTTGTAGCGCTGATTTGCCTTTCCAGGTTGCTTGGTTGGCCAAAAAGGGCGTATGCGTTTTTTCCTGAATATATTCAGGAAAAAACGCATACGCCCTTTTTGGCCAAGGGCATCATTGTCAACGTTTTGCCGCTTTTCATGTGCTTTAAAGGCGATTCGAATCTACCTCCTGAAATCTGTTTCCTGCAATTCTGCCTTGATTTCAAATCCTCTTCTTTGCCTTCCCTCAATATATTTGTGGACGAGAGTTATCATTTATAACTCTGCAGGTTTGTGAATTGCAGTGCCCTGAGGCTCCATTTTACAAGTCGCTTTTTTGGGAGCTGGCCGCAAAAGCGCAGGATGGCTTCAGGCCCTGTTCTGGTTCCGGGGGGCAGGCTGAGCCTGTGGTTAATTCTTCTTCGTGATGGGAAAATAGAGTGACCTGTGCCTGTCCCAACACCAAGAGCTAGTCTCTCATTGGTTCCCCGTCTTCCCGTTCATCCTCAGGACAAATTGCAACCTGTACGGAACAGGAGGTTAAAGGTGCTGATGCTCCAAGTAGGGAGATTGCTAGTAAAGTGGCTGGAATGGCGAACCCGAGCACAAGGAGATGAGAAATGAGGTGCGTTTTAGAAACCTTTCCCCATCACACGGTGTACCATCTTCTGGGTTTCTCATGCATGTTTTCGATGTAGGAAGATGCCCTTGAACCTGGAGATTTGGGACCCATGCGATGGGTAGCACGCAGTATTACTTTAAAGGGTCTGCGTTTGCTCACCCAACCTCACCAAACCTCTCAGCCCCAAGAGTGTCCACCCTTATGTCTCATCCAGCTGTGGGTCTAGATATGGTCAATCCAGGTTGCATCACAGCCCCTGAACGAATTGTGTAAGAATTTCTCTGTCTTTCCCTGTCTTTGTTACATGGGTTTTTAAAAGTAATTTATTTTTATAATGGGGTTTAGCTGCTTTTCACGGCTGTGTTTATGCCGCTTTACACCCACTTGACACACTAACAGAGAGATATCAATACATAGGTTTTAAGATTATTACTAGTCAGATATATTCTTGTGCGGTGAATCGGGCGTGTTGAGTCCAGTTCTCTGAGCAAGGAGTAGGTCTTGTCTATTACATATTGGGTTTATGGAACGGTATCTGAGCTAATTTGAAACTCTTGTTTTATGGATCACCCCACCTCACCTTTCCCGTTAAGCAGCCATAGTGTGTTTTCTGCATGTGTGACTCTGTTCTGTTTTGTAATTCAGTTCAAGTGTAAAGGTTTTTACATTCCCTCTATAAGTGACACCTTATGAGAAGTGTCCTTTTCTGTGTGACTTATTTCACTTAGAATCGTCTTACCTAAATCCACTCATCATGCTGCTACTAGCCTTATGACATTGATTTCATGGCTGAGTGATATTCCATTGTACATAAGGACCACAACTTTTTTATCCATTTTGCGCTTTCCTGGGATATTTAAGGTGGAATGAAGTGGAGGTCCTTGTCAACAGAGCAGCCCTAAACTTTGGGGTGCTTGTGTCTTGCTGATTTTCAATTTTCCCACTTTATCCCCCCATGCGTGGAAGTGCCCTATGCTCTCTAAGCTGTGTTTTTTAGATGTTTCAGGACACACCGTACACTTCTCCAGAGTGGCTGTTGGCGATTTACATCCCGCCCATCAGTGTAGCAAGGCTCCCATTTCTCCATGGCCTGTCCTGCATTTCTGGTTTTGACACTTTTTTCAGCATGGCCCTTTTGACCGATGGGAAGCGAGACTTCTTTGTAGCGCTGATTTGCCTTTCCAGGTTGCTTGGTTGGCCAAAAAGGGCGTATGCGTTTTTTCCTGAATATATTCAGGAAAAAACGCATACGCCCTTTTTGGCCAAGGGCATCATTGTCAACGTTTTGCCGCTTTTCATGTGCTTTAAAGGCGATTCGAATCTACCTCCTGAAATCTGTTTCCTGCAATTCTGCCTTGATTTCAAATCCTCTTCTTTGCCTTCCCTCAATATATTTGTGGACGAGAGTTATCATTTATAACTCTGCAGGTTTGTGAATTGCAGTGCCCTGAGGCTCCATTTTACAAGTCGCTTTTTTGGGAGCTGGCCGCAAAAGCGCAGGATGGCTTCAGGCCCTGTTCTGGTTCCGGGGGGCAGGCTGAGCCTGTGGTTAATTCTTCTTCGTGATGGGAAAATAGAGTGACCTGTGCCTGTCCCAACACCAAGAGCTAGTCTCTCATTGGTTCCCCGTCTTCCCGTTCATCCTCAGGACAAATTGCAACCTGTACGGAACAGGAGGTTAAAGGTGCTGATGCTCCAAGTAGGGAGATTGCTAGTAAAGTGGCTGGAATGGCGAACCCGAGCACAAGGAGATGAGAAATGAGGTGCGTTTTAGAAACCTTTCCCCATCACACGGTGTACCATCTTCTGGGTTTCTCATGCATGTTTTCGATGTAGGAAGATGCCCTTGAACCTGGAGATTTGGGACCCATGCGATGGGTAGCACGCAGTATTACTTTAAAGGGTCTGCGTTTGCTCACCCAACCTCACCAAACCTCTCAGCCCCAAGAGTGTCCACCCTTATGTCTCATCCAGCTGTGGGTCTAGATATGGTCAATCCAGGTTGCATCACAGCCCCTGAACGAATTGTGTAAGAATTTCTCTGTCTTTCCCTGTCTTTGTTTCATGGGTTTTTAAAAGTAATTTATTTTTATAATGGGGTTTAGCTGCTTTTCCCGGCTGTGTTTATGCCGCTTTACACCCACTTGACACACTAACAGAGATATATCAATACATAGGTTTTAAGATTATTACTAGTCAGATATATTCTTGTGCGGTGAATCGGGCGTGTTGAGTCCAGTTCTCTGAGCAAGGAGTAGGTCTTGTCTATTACATATTGGGTTTATGGAACGGTATCTGAGCTAATTTGAAACTCTTGTTTTATGGATCACCCCACCTCACCTTTCCCGTTAAGCAGCCATAGTGTGTTTTCTGCATGTGTGACTCTGTTCTGTTTTGTAATTCAGTTCAAGTGTAAAGGGTTTTACATTCCCTCTATAAGTGACACCTTATGAGAAGTGTCCTTTTCTGTGTGACTTATTTCACTTAGAATCGTCTTACCTAAATCCACTCATCATGCTGCTACTAGCCTTATGACATTGATTTCATGGCTGAGTGATATTCCATTGTACATAAGGACCACAACTTTTTTATCCATTTTTCGCTCTCCTGGGATATTTAAGGTGGAATGAAGTGGAGGTCTTTGTCAACAGAGCAGTCCTACACTTTGGGGTGCTTGTGTCTTGCTGATTTTCAATTTTCCCACTTTATCCCCCCATGAGTGGAAGTGCCCTATGCTCTCTAAGCTGTGTTTTTTAGATGTTTCAGGACACACCGTACACTTCTCCAGAGTGGCTGTTGGCGATTTACATCCCTCCCATCAGTGTAGCAAGGCTCCCATTTCTCCATGGCCTGTCCTGCATTTCTGGTTTTGACACTTTTTTCACCATGGCCCTTTTGACCGATGGGAAGCGAGACTTCTTTGTAGCGCTGATTTACCTTTCCAGGTTGCTTGGTTGGCCAAAAAGGGCGTATGCGTTTTTTCCTGAATATATTCAGGAAAAAACGCATACGCCCTTTTTGGCCAAGGGCATCATTGTCAACGTTTTGCCGCTTTTCATGTGCTTTAAAGGCGATTCGAATCTACCTCCTGAAATCTGTTTCCTGCAATTCTGCCTTGATTTCAAATCCTCTTCTTTGCCTTCCCTCAATATATTTGTGGACGAGAGTTATCATTTATAACTCTGCAGGTTTGTGAATTGCAGTGCCCTGAGGCTCCATTTTACAAGTCGCTTTTTTGGGAGCTGGCCGCAAAACCACAGGATGGCTTCAGGCCCTGTTCTGGTTCCGGGGGGCAGGCTGAGCCTGTGGTTAATTCTTCTTCGTGATGGGAAAATAGAGTGACCTGTGCCTGTCCCAACACCAAGAGCTAGTCTCTCATTGGTTCCCCGTCTTCCCGTTCATCCTCAGGACAAATTGCAACCTGTACGGAACAGGAGGTTAAAGGTGCTGAGGCTCCAAGTAGGGAGATTGCTAGTAAAGTGGCTGGAATGGCGAACCCGAGCACAAGGAGATGAGAAATGAGGTGCGTTTTAGAAACCTTTCCCCATCACACGGTGTACCATCTTCTGGGTTTCTCATGCATGTTTTCGATGTAGGAAGATGCCCTTGAACCTGGAGATTTGGGACCCATGCGATGGGTAGCACGCAGTATTACTTTAAAGGGTCTGCGTTTGCTCACCCAACCTCACCAAACCTCTCAGCCCCAAGAGTGTCCACCCTTATGTCTCATCCAGCTGTGGGTCTAGATATGGTCAATCCAGGTTGCATCACAGCCCCTGAACGAATTGTGTAAGAATTTCTCTGTCTTTCCCTGTCTTTGTTTCATGGGTTTTTAAAAGTAATTTATTTTTATAATGGGGTTTAGCTGCTTTTCACGGCTGTGTTTATGCCACTTTACACCCACTTGACACACTAACAGAGAGATATCAATACATAGGTTTTAAGATTATTACTAGTCAGATATATTCTTGTGCGGTGAATCGGGCGTGTTGAGTCCAGTTCTCTGAGCAAGGAGTAGGTCTTGTCTATTACATATTGGGTTTATGGAACGGTATCTGAGCTAATTTGAAACTCTTGTTTTATGTATCACCCCACCTCACCTTTCCCGTTAAGAAGCCATAGTGTGTTTTCTGCATGTGTGACTCTGTTCTGTTTTGTAATTCAGTTCAAGTGTAAAGGTTTTTACATTCCCTCTATAAGTGACACCTTATGAGAAGTGTCCTTTTCTGTGTGACTTATTTCACTTAGAATCGTCTTACCTAAATCCACTCATCATGCTGCTACTAGCCTTATGACATTGATTTCATGGCTGAGTGATATTCCATTGTACATAAGGACCACAACTTTTTTATCCATTTTTCGCTTTCCTGGGATATTTAAGGTGGAATGAAGTGGAGGTCCTTGTCAACAGAGCAGCCCTAAACTTTGGGGTGCTTGTGTCTTGCTGATTTTCAATTTTCCCACTTTATCCCCCCATGCGTGGAAGTGCCCTATGCTCTCTAAGCTGTGTTTTTTAGATGTTTCAGGACACACCGTACACTTCTCCAGAGTGGCTGTTGGCGATTTACATCCCGCCCATCAGTGTAGCAAGGCTCCCATTTCTCCATGGCCTGTCCTGCATTTCTGGTTTTGACACTTTTTTCAGCATGGCCCTTTTGACCGATGGGAAGCGAGACTTCTTTGTAGCGCTGATTTGCCTTTCCAGGTTGCTTGGTTGGCCAAAAAGGGCGTATGCGTTTTTTCCTGAATATATTCAGGAAAAAACGCATACGCCCTTTTTGGCCAAGGGCATCATTGTCAACGTTTTGCCGCTTTTCATGTGCTTTAAAGGCGATTCGAATCTACCTCCTGAAATCTGTTTCCTGCAATTCTGCCTTGATTTCAAATCCTCTTCTTTGCCTTCCCTCAATATATTTGTGGACGAGAGTTATCATTTATAACTCTGCAGGTTTGTGAATTGCAGTGCCCTGAGGCTCCATTTTACAAGTCGCTTTTTTGGGAGCTGGCCGCAAAAGCGCAGGATGGCTTCAGGCCCTGTTCTGGTTCCGGGGGGCAGGCTGAGCCTGTGGTTAATTCTTCTTCGTGATGGGAAAATAGAGTGACCTGTGCCTGTCCCAACACCAAGAGCTAGTCTCTCATTGGTTCCCCGTCTTCCCGTTCATCCTCAGGACAAATTGCAACCTGTACGGAACAGGAGGTTAAAGGTGCTGATGCTCCAAGTAGGGAGATTGCTAGTAAAGTGGCTGGAATGGCGAACCCGAGCACAAGGAGATGAGAAATGAGGTGCGTTTTAGAAACCTTTCCCCATCACACGGTGTACCATCTTCTGGGTTTCTCATGCATGTTTTCGATGTAGGAAGATGCCCTTGAACCTGGAGATTTGGGACCCATGCGATGGGTAGCACGCAGTATTACTTTAAAGGGTCTGCGTTTGCTCACCCAACCTCACCAAACCTCTCAGCCCCAAGAGTGTCCACCCTTATGTCTCATCCAGCTGTGGGTCTAGATATGGTCAATCCAGGTTGCATCACAGCCCCTGAACGAATTGTGTAAGAATTTCTCTGTCTTTCCCTGTCTTTGTTTCATGGGTTTTTAAAAGTAATTTATTTTTATAATGGGGTTTAGCTGCTTTTCCCGGCTGTGTTTATGCCGCTTTACACCCACTTGACACACTAACAGAGAGATATCAATACATAGGTTTTAAGATTATTACTAGTCAGATATATTCTTGTGCGGTGAATCGGGCGTGTTGAGTCCAGTTCTCTGAGCAAGGAGTAGGTCTTGTCTATTACATATTGGGTTTATGGAACGGTATCTGAGCTAATTTGAAACTCTTGTTTTATGGATCACCCCACCTCACCTTTCCCGTTAAGCAGCCATAGTGTGTTTTCTGCATGTATGACTCTGTTCTGTTTTGTAATTCAGTTCAAGTGTAACGGTTTTTACATTCCCTCTATAAGTGACACCTTAGGAGAAGTGTCCTTTTCTGTGTGACTTATTTCACTTAGAATCGTCTTACCTAAATCCACTCATCATGCTGCTACTAGCCTTATGACATTGATTTCATGGCTGAGTGATATTCCATTGTACATAAGGACCACAACTTTTTTATCCATTTTTCGCTTTCCTGGGATATTTAAGGTGGAATGAAGTGGAGGTCCTTGTCAACAGAGCAGCCCTAAACTTTGGGGTGCTTGTGTCTTGCTGATTTTCAATTTTCCCACTTTATCCCCCCATGCGTGGAAGTGCCCTATGCTCTCTAAGCTGTGTTTTTTAGATGTTTCAGGACACACCGTACACTTCTCCAGAGTGGCTGTTGGCGATTTACATCCCGCCCATCAGTGTAGCAAGGCTCCCATTTCTCCATGGCCTGTCCTGCATTTCTGGTTTTGACACTTTTTTCAGCATGGCCCTTTTGACCGATGGGAAGCGAGACTTATTTGTAGCGCTGATTTGCCTTTCCAGGTTGCTTGGTTGGCCAAAAAGGGCGTATGCGTTTTTTCCTGAATATATTCAGGAAAAAACGCATACGCCCTTTTTGGCCAAGGGCATCATTGTCAACGTTTTGCCGCTTTTCATGTGCTTTAAAGGCGATTCGAATCTACCTCCTGAAATCTGTTTCCTGCAATTCTGCCTTGATTTCAAATCCTCTTCTTTGCCTTCCCTCAATATATTTGTGGACGAGAGTTATCATTTATAACTCTGCAGGTTTGTGAATTGCAGTGCCCTGAGGCTCCATTTTACAAGTCGCTTTTTTGGGAGCTGGCCGCAAAAGCGCAGGATGGCTTCAGGCCCTGTTCTGGTTCCGGGGGGCAGGCTGAGCCTGTGGTTAATTCTTCTTCGTGATGGGAAAATAGAGTGACCTGTGCCTGTCCCAACACCAAGAGCTAGTCTCTCATTGGTTCCCCGTCTTCCCGTTCATCCTCAGGACAAATTGCAACCTGTACGGAACAGGAGGTTAAAGGTGCTGATGCTCCAAGTAGGGAGATTGCTAGTAAAGTGGCTGGAATGGCGAACCCGAGCACAAGGAGATGAGAAATGAGGTGCGTTTTAGAAACCTTTCCCCATCACACGGTGTACCATCTTCTGGGTTTCTCATGCATGTTTTCGATGTAGGAAGATGCCCTTGAACCTGGAGATTTGGGACCCATGCGATGGGTAGCACGCAGTATTACTTTAAAGGGTCTGCGTTTGCTCACCCAACCTCACCAAACCTCTCAGCCCCAAGAGTGTCCACCCTTATGTCTCATCCAGCTGTGGGTCTAGATATGGTCAATCCAGGTTGCATCACAGCCCCTGAACGAATTGTGTAAGAATTTCTCTGTCTTTCCCTGTCTTTGTTTCATGGGTTTTTAAAAGTAATTTATTTTTATAATGGGGTTTAGCTGCTTTTCCCGGCTGTGTTTATGCCGCTTTACACCCACTTGACACACTAACAGAGATATATCAATACATAGGTTTTAAGATTATTACTAGTCAGATATATTCTTGTGCGGTGAATCGGGCGTGTTGAGTCCAGTTCTCTGAGCAAGGAGTAGGTCTTGTCTATTACATATTGGGTTTATGGAACGGTATCTGAGCTAATTTGAAACTCTTGTTTTATGGATCACCCCACCTCACCTTTCCCGTTAAGCAGCCATAGTGTGTTTTCTGCATGTGTGACTCTGTTCTGTTTTGTAATTCAGTTCAAGTGTAAAGGTTTTTACATTCCCTCTATAAGTGACACCTTATGAGAAGTGTCCTTTTCTGTGTGACTTATTTCACTTAGAATCGTCTTACCTAAATCCACTCATCATGCTGCTAGTAGCCTTATGACATTGATTTCATGGCTGAGTGATATTCCATTGTACATAAGGACCACAACTTTTTTATCCATTTTTCGCTTTCCTGGGATATTTAAGGTGGAATGAAGTGGAGGTCCTTGTCAACAGAGCAGCCCTAAACTTTGGGGTGCTTGTGTCTTGCTGATTTTCAATTTTCCCACTTTATCCCCCCATGCGTGGAAGTGCCCTATGCTCTCTAAGCTGTGTTTTTTAGATGTTTCAGGACACACCGTACACTTCTCCACAGTGGCTGTTGGCGATTTACATCCCGCCCATCAGTGTAGCAAGGCTCCCATTTCTCCATGGCCTGTCCTGCATTTCTGGTTTTGACACTTTTTTCAGCATGGCCCTTTTGACCGATGGGAAGCGAGACTTCTTTGTAGCGCTGATTTGCCTTTCCAGGTTGCTTGGTTGGCCAAAAAGGGCGTATGCTTTTTTTCCTGAATATATTCAGGAAAAAACGCATACGCCCTTTTTGGCCAAGGGCATCATTGTCAACGTTTTGCCGCTTTTCATGTGCTTTAAAGGCGATTCGAATCTACCTCCTGAAATCTGTTTCCTGCAATTCTGCCTTGATTTCAAATCCTCTTCTTTGCCTTCCCTCAATATATTTGTGGACGAGAGTTATCATTTATAACTCTGCAGGTTTGTGAATTGCAGTGCCCTGAGGCTCCATTTTACAAGTCGCTTTTTTGGGAGCTGGCCGCAAAAGCGCAGGATGGCTTCAGGCCCTGTTCTGGTTCCGGGGGGCAGGCTGAGCCTGTGGTTAATTCTTCTTCGTGATGGGAAAATAGAGTGACCTGTGCCTGTCCCAACACCAAGAGCTAGTCTCTCATTGGTTCCCCGTCTTCCCGTTCATCCTCAGGACAAATTGCAACCTGTACGGAACAGGAGGTTAAAGGTGCTGATGCTCCAAGTAGGGAGATTGCTAGTAAAGTGGCTGGAATGGCGAACCCGAGCACAAGGAGATGAGAAATGAGGTGCGTTTTAGAAACCTTTCCCCATCACACGGTGTACCATCTTCTGGGTTTCTCATGCATGTTTTCGATGTAGGAAGATGCCCTTGAACCTGGAGATTTGGGACCCATGCGATGGGTAGCACGCAGTATTACTTTAAAGGGTCTGCGTTTGCTCACCCAACCTCACCAAACCTCTCAGCCCCAAGAGTGTCCACCCTTATGTCTCATCCAGCTGTGGGTCTAGATATGGTCAATCCAGGTTGCATCACAGCCCCTGAACGAATTGTGTAAGAATTTCTCTGTCTTTCCCTGTCTTTGTTTCATGGGTTTTTAAA
This sequence comes from Balaenoptera physalus, assembly GCF_965194825.1. Lineage (NCBI taxonomy): Eukaryota > Metazoa > Chordata > Mammalia > Artiodactyla > Balaenopteridae > Balaenoptera > Balaenoptera physalus. The sequence continues at coordinate 79,311 of NW_028125455.1, read as the reverse complement.
AGTAATTTATTTTTATAATGGGGTTTAGCTGCTTTTCACGGCTGTGTTTATGCCGCTTTACACCCACTTGACACACTAACAGAGAGATATCAATACATAGGTTTTAAGATTATTACTAGTCAGATATATTCTTGTGCGGTGAATCGGGCGTGTTGAGTCCAGTTCTCTGAGCAAGGAGTAGGTCTTGTCTATTACATATTGGGTTTATGGAACGGTATCTGAGCTAATTTGAAACTCTTGTTTTATGTATCACCCCACCTCACCTTTCCCGTTAAGCAGCCATAGTGTGTTTTCTGCATGTGTGACTCTGTTCTGTTTTGTAATTCAGTTCAAGTGTAACGGTTTTTACATTCCCTCTATAAGTGACACCTTATGAGAAGTGTCCTTTTCTGTGTGACTTATTTCACTTAGAATCGTCTTACCTAAATCCACTCATCATGCTGCTACTAGCCTTATGACATTGATTTCATGGCTGAGTGATATTCCATTGTACATAAGGACCACAACTTTTTTATCCATTTTTCGCTTTCCTGGGATATTTAAGGTGGAATGAAGTGGAGGTCCTTGTCAACAGAGCAGCCCTAAACTTTGGGGTGCTTGTGTCTTGCTGATTTTCAATTTTCCCACTTTATCCCCCCATGCGTGGAAGTGCCCTATGCTCTCTAAGCTGTGTTTTTTAGATGTTTCAGGACACACCGTACACTTCTCCAGAGTGGCTGTTGGCGATTTACATCCCGCCCATCAGTGTAGCAAGGCTCCCATTTCTCCATGGCCTGTCCTGCATTTCTGGTTTTGACACTTTTTTCAGCATGGCCCTTTTGACCGATGGGAAGCGAGACTTCTTTGTAGCGCTGATTTGCCTTTCCAGGTTGCTTGGTTGGCCAAAAAGGGCGTATGCGTTTTTTCCTGAATATATTCAGGAAAAAACGCATACGCCCTTTTTGGCCAAGGGCATCATTGTCAACGTTTTGCCGCTTTTCATGTGCTTTAAAGGCGATTCGAATCTACCTCCTGAAATCTGTTTCCTGCAATTCTGCCTTGATTTCAAATCCTCTTCTTTGCCTTCCCTCAATATATTTGTGGACGAGAGTTATCATTTATAACTCTGCAGGTTTGTGAATTGCAGTGCCCTGAGGCTCCATTTTACAAGTCGCTTTTTTGGGAGCTGGCCGCAAAAGCGCAGGATGGCTTCAGGCCCTGTTCTGGTTCCGGGGGGCAGGCTGAGCCTGTGGTTAATTCTTCTTCCTGATGGGAAAATAGAGTGACCTGTGCCTGTCCCAACACCAAGAGCTAGTCTCTCATTGGTTCCCCGTCTTCCCGTTCATCCTCAGGACAAATTGCAACCTGTACGGAACAGGAGGTTAAAGGTGCTGATGCTCCAAGTAGGGAGATTGCTAGTAAAGTGGCTGGAATGGCGAACCCGAGCACAAGGAGATGAGAAATGAGGTGCGTTTTAGAAACCTTTCCCCATCACACGGTGTACCATCTTCTGGGTTTCTCATGCATGTTTTCGATGTAGGAAGATGCCCTTGAACCTGGAGATTTGGGACCCATGCGATGGGTAGCACGCAGTATTACTTTAAAGGGTCTGCGTTTGCTCACCCAACCTCACCAAACCTCTCAGCCCCAAGAGTGTCCACCCTTATGTCTCATCCAGCTGTGGGTCTAGATATGGTCAATCCAGGTTGCATCACAGCCCCTGAACGAATTGTGTAAGAATTTCTCTGTCTTTCCCTGTCTTTGTTTCATGGGTTTTTAAAAGTAATTTATTTTTATAATGGGGTTTAGCTGCTTTTCACGGCTGTGTTTATGCCGCTTTACACCCACTTGACACACTAACAGAGAGATATCAATACATAGGTTTTAAGATTATTACTAGTCAGATATATTCTTGTGCGGTGAATCGGGCGTGTTGAGTCCAGTTCTCTGAGCAAGGAGTAGGTCTTGTCTATTACATATTGGGTTTATGGAACGGTATCTGAGCTAATTTGAAACTCTTGTTTTATGGATCACCCCACCTCACCTTTCCCGTTAAGCAGCCATAGTGTGTTTTCTGCATGTGTGACTCTGTTCTGTTTTGTAATTCAGTTCAAGTGTAACGGTTTTTACATTCCCTCTATAAGTGACACCTTATGAGAAGTGTCCTTTTCTGTGTGACTTATTTCACTTAGAATCGTCTTACCTAAATCCACTCATCATGCTGCTACTAGCCTTATGACATTGATTTCATGGCTGAGTGATATTCCATTGTACATAAGGACCACAACTTTTTTATCCATTTTTCGCTTTCCTGGGATATTTAAGGTGGAATGAAGTGGAGGTCCTTGTCAACAGAGCAGCCCTAAACTTTGGGGTGCTTGTGTCCTGCTGATTTTCAATTTTCCCACTTTATCCCCCCATGCGTGGAAGTGCCCTATGCTCTCTAAGCTGTGTTTTTTAGATGTTTCAGGACACACCGTACACTTCTCCAGAGTGGCTGTTGGCGATTTACATCCCGCCCATCAGTGTAGCAAGGCTCCCATTTCTCCATGGCCTGTCCTGCATTTCTGGTTTTGACACTTTTTTCAGCATGGCCCTTTTGACCGATGGGAAGCGAGACTTCTTTGTAGCGCTGATTTGCCTTTCCAGGTTGCTTGGTTGGCCAAAAAGGGCGTATGCGTTTTTTCCTGAATATATTCAGGAAAAAACGCATACGCCCTTTTTGGCCAAGGGCATCATTGTCAACGTTTTGCCGCTTTTCATGTGCTTTAAAGGCGATTCGAATCTACCTCCTGAAATCTGTTTCCTGCAATTCTGCCTTGATTTCAAATCCTCTTCTTTGCCTTCCCTCAATATATTTGTGGACGAGAGTTATCATTTATAACTCTGCAGGTTTGTGAATTGCAGTGCCCTGAGGCTCCATTTTACAAGTCGCTTTTTTGGGAGCTGGCCGCAAAAGCGCAGGATGGCTTCAGGCCCTGTTCTGGTTCCGGGGGGCAGGCTGAGCCTGTGGTTAATTCTTCTTCCTGATGGGAAAATAGAGTGACCTGTGCCTGTCCCAACACCAAGAGCTAGTCTCTCATTGGTTCCCCGTCTTCCCGTTCATCCTCAGGACAAATTGCAACCTGTACGGAACAGGAGGTTAAAGGTGCTGATGCTCCAAGTAGGGAGATTGCTAGTAAAGTGGCTGGAATGGCGAACCCGAGCACAAGGAGATGAGAAATGAGGTGCGTTTTAGAAACCTTTCCCCATCACACGGTGTACCATCTTCTGGGTTTCTCATGCATGTTTTCGATGTAGGAAGATGCCCTTGAACCTGGAGATTTGGGACCCATGCGATGGGTAGCACGCAGTATTACTTTAAAGGGTCTGCGTTTGCTCACCCAACCTCACCAAACCTCTCAGCCCCAAGAGTGTCCACCCTTATGTCTCATCCAGCTGTGGGTCTAGATATGGTCAATCCAGGTTGCATCACAGCCCCTGAACGAATTGTGTAAGAATTTCTCTGTCTTTCCCTGTCTTTGTTTCATGGGTTTTTAAAAGTAATTTATTTTTATAATGGGGTTTAGCTGCTTTTCACGGCTGTGTTTATGCCGCTTTACACCCACTTGACACACTAACAGAGAGATATCAATACATAGGTTTTAAGATTATTACTAGTCAGATATATTCTTGTGCGGTGAATCGGGCGTGTTGAGTCCAGTTCTCTGAGCAAGGAGTAGGTCTTGTCTATTACATATTGGGTTTATGGAACGGTATCTGAGCTAATTTGAAACTCTTGTTTTATGGATCACCCCACCTCACCTTTCCCGTTAAGCAGCCATAGTGTGTTTTCTGCATGTGTGACTCTGTTCTGTTTTGTAATTCAGTTCAAGTGTAACGGTTTTTACATTCCCTCTATAAGTGACACCTTATGAGAAGTGTCCTTTTCTGTGTGACTTATTTCACTTAGAATCGTCTTACCTAAATCCACTCATCATGCTGCTACTAGCCTTATGACATTGATTTCATGGCTGAGTGATATTCCATTGTACATAAGGACCACAACTTTTTTATCCATTTTTCGCTTTCCTGGGATATTTAAGGTGGAATGAAGTGGAGGTCCTTGTCAACAGAGCAGCCCTAAACTTTGGGGTGCTTGTGTCCTGCTGATTTTCAATTTTCCCACTTTATCCCCCCATGCGTGGAAGTGCCCTATGCTCTCTAAGCTGTGTTTTTTAGATGTTTCAGGACACACCGTACACTTCTCCAGAGTGGCTGTTGGCGATTTACATCCCGCCCATCAGTGTAGCAAGGCTCCCATTTCTCCATGGCCTGTCCTGCATTTCTGGTTTTGACACTTTTTTCAGCATGGCCCTTTTGACCGATGGGAAGCGAGACTTCTTTGTAGCGCTGATTTGCCTTTCCAGGTTGCTTGGTTGGCCAAAAAGGGCGTATGCGTTTTTTCCTGAATATATTCAGGAAAAAACGCATACGCCCTTTTTGGCCAAGGGCATCATTGTCAACGTTTTGCCGCTTTTCATGTGCTTTAAAGGCGATTCGAATCTACCTCCTGAAATCTGTTTCCTGCAATTCTGCCTTGATTTCAAATCCTCTTCTTTGCCTTCCCTCAATATATTTGTGGACGAGAGTTATCATTTATAACTCTGCAGGTTTGTGAATTGCAGTGCCCTGAGGCTCCATTTTACAAGTCGCTTTTTTGGGAGCTGGCCGCAAAAGCGCAGGATGGCTTCAGGCCCTGTTCTGGTTCCGGGGGGCAGGCTGAGCCTGTGGTTAATTCTTCTTCCTGATGGGAAAATAGAGTGACCTGTGCCTGTCCCAACATCAAGAGCTAGTCTCTCATTGGTTCCCCGTCTTCCCGTTCATCCTCAGGACAAATTGCAACCTGTACGGAACAGGAGGTTAAAGGTGCTGATGCTCCAAGTAGGGAGATTGCTAGTAAAGTGGCTGGAATGGCGAACCCGAGCACAAGGAGATGAGAAATGAGGTGCGTTTTAGAAACCTTTCCCCATCACACGGTGTACCATCTTCTGGGTTTCTCATGCATGTTTTCGATGTAGGAAGATGCCCTTGAACCTGGAGATTTGGGACCCATGCGATGGGTAGCACGCAGTATTACTTTAAAGGGTCTGCGTTTGCTCACCCAACCTCACCAAACCTCTCAGCCCCAAGAGTGTCCACCCTTATGTCTCATCCACCTGTGGGTCTAGATATGGTCAATCCAGGTTGCATCACAGCCCCTGAACGAATTGTGTAAGAATTTCTCTGTCTTTCCCTGTCTTTGTTTCATGGGTTTTTAAAAGTAATTTATTTTTATAATGGGGTTTAGCTGCTTTTCACGGCTGTGTTTATGCCGCTTTACACCCACTTGACACACTAACAGAGAGATATCAATACATAGGTTTTAAGATTATTACTAGTCAGATATATTCTTGTGCGGTGAATCGGGCGTGTTGAGTCCAGTTCTCTGAGCAAGGAGTAGGTCTTGTCTATTACATATTGGGTTTATGGAACGGTATCTGAGCTAATTTGAAACTCTTGTTTTATGTATCACCCCACCTCACCTTTCCCGTTAAGCAGCCATAGTGTGTTTTCTGCATGTGTGACTCTGTTCTGTTTTGTAATTCAGTTCAAGTGTAACGGTTTTTACATTCCCTCTATAAGTGACACCTTATGAGAAGTGTCCTTTTCTGTGTGACTTATTTCACTTAGAATCGTCTTACCTAAATCCACTCATCATGCTGCTACTAGCCTTATGACATTGATTTCATGGCTGAGTGATATTCCATTGTACATAAGGACCACAACTTTTTTATCCATTTTGCGCTTTCCTGGGATATTTAAGGTGGAATGAAGTGGAGGTCCTTGTCAACAGAGCAGCCCTAAACTTTGGGGTGCTTGTGTCTTGCTGATTTTCAATTTTCCCACTTTATCCCCCCATGCGTGGAAGTGCCCTATGCTCTCTAAGCTGTGTTTTTTAGATGTTTCAGGACACACCGTACACTTCTCCAGAGTGGCTGTTGGCGATTTACATCCCGCCCATCAGTGTAGCAAGGCTCCCATTTCTCCATGGCCTGTCCTGCATTTCTGGTTTTGACACTTTTTTCAGCATGGCCCTTTTGACCGATGGGAAGCGAGACTTCTTTGTAGCGCTGATTTGCCTTTCCAGGTTGCTTGGTTGGCCAAAAAGGGCGTATGCGTTTTTTCCTGAATATATTCAGGAAAAAACGCATACGCCCTTTTTGGCCAAGGGCATCATTGTCAACGTTTTGCCGCTTTTCATGTGCTTTAAAGGCGATTCGAATCTACCTCCTGAAATCTGTTTCCTGCAATTCTGCCTTGATTTCAAATCCTCTTCTTTGCCTTCCCTCAATATATTTGTGGACGAGAGTTATCATTTATAACTCTGCAGGTTTGTGAATTGCAGTGCCCTGAGGCTCCATTTTACAAGTCGCTTTTTTGGGAGCTGGCCGCAAAAGCGCAGGATGGCTTCAGGCCCTGTTCTGGTTCCGGGGGGCAGGCTGAGCCTGTGGTTAATTCTTCTTCCTGATGGGAAAATAGAGTGACCTGTGCCTGTCCCAACACCAAGAGCTAGTCTCTCATTGGTTCCCCGTCTTCCCGTTCATCCTCAGGACAAATTGCAACCTGTACGGAACAGGAGGTTAAAGGTGCTGATGCTCCAAGTAGGGAGATTGCTAGTAAAGTGGCTGGAATGGCGAACCCGAGCACAAGGAGATGAGAAATGAGGTGCGTTTTAGAAACCTTTCCCCATCACACGGTGTACCATCTTCTGGGTTTCTCATGCATGTTTTCGATGTAGGAAGATGCCCTTGAACCTGGAGATTTGGGACCCATGCGATGGGTAGCACGCAGTATTACTTTAAAGGGTCTGCGTTTGCTCACCCAACCTCACCAAACCTCTCAGCCCCAAGAGTGTCCACCCTTATGTCTCATCCAGCTGTGGGTCTAGATATGGTCAATCCAGGTTGCATCACAGCCCCTGAACGAATTGTGTAAGAATTTCTCTGTCTTTCCCTGTCTTTGTTTCATGGGTTTTTAAAAGTAATTTATTTTTATAATGGGGTTTAGCTGCTTTTCACGGCTGTGTTTATGCCGCTTTACACCCACTTGACACACTAACAGAGAGATATCAATACATAGGTTTTAAGATTATTACTAGTCAGATATATTCTTGTGCGGTGAATCGGGCGTGTTGAGTCCAGTTCTCTGAGCAAGGAGTAGGTCTTGTCTATTACATATTGGGTTTATGGAACGGTATCTGAGCTAATTTGAAACTCTTGTTTTATGGATCACCCCACCTCACCTTTCCCGTTAAGCAGCCATAGTGTGTTTTCTGCATGTGTGACTCTGTTCTGGTTTGTAATTCAGTTCAAGTGTAAAGGTTTTTACATTCCCTCTATAAGTGACACCTTATGAGAAGTGTCCTTTTCTGTGTGACTTATTTCACTTAGAATCGTCTTACCTAAATCCACTCATCATGCTGCTACTAGCCTTATGACATTGATTTCATGGCTGAGTGATATTCCATTGTACATAAGGACCACAACTTTTTTATCCATTTTTCGCTTTCCTGGGATATTTAAGGTGGAATGAAGTGAAGGTCCTTGTCAACAGAGCAGCCCTAAACTTTGGGGTGCTTGTGTCTTGCTGATTTTCAATTTTCCCACTTTATCCCCCCATGCGTGGAAGTGCCCTATGCTCTCTAAGCTGTGTTTTTTAGATGTTTCAGGACACACCGTACACTTCTCCAGAGTGGCTGTTGGCGATTTACATCCCGCCCATCAGTGTAGCAAGGCTCCCATTTCTCCATGGCCTGTCCTGCATTTCTGGTTTTGACACTTTTTTCAGCATGGCCCTTTTGACCGATGGGAAGCGAGACTTCTTTGTAGCGCTGATTTGCCTTTCCAGGTTGCTTGGTTGGCCAAAAAGGGCGTATGCGTTTTTTCCTGAATATATTCAGGAAAAAACGCATACGCCCTTTTTGGCCAAGGGCATCATTGTCAACGTTTTGCCGCTTTTCATGTGCTTTAAAGGCGATTCGAATCTACCTCCTGAAATCTGTTTCCTGCAATTCTGCCTTGATTTCAAATCCTCTTCTTTGCCTTCCCTCAATATATTTGTGGACGAGAGTTATCATTTATAACTCTGCAGGTTTGTGAATTGCAGTGCCCTGAGGCTCCATTTTACAAGTCGCTTTTTTGGGAGCTGGCCGCAAAAGCGCAGGATGGCTTCAGGCCCTGTTCTGGTTCCGGGGGGCAGGCTGAGCCTGTGGTTAATTCTTCTTCGTGATGGGAAAATAGAGTGACCTGTGCCTGTCCCAACACCAAGAGCTAGTCTCTCATTGGTTCCCCGTCTTCCCGTTCATCCTCAGGACAAATTGCAACCTGTACGGAACAGGAGGTTAAAGGTGCTGATGCTCCAAGTAGGGAGATTGCTAGTAAAGTGGCTGGAATGGCGAACCCGAGCACAAGGAGATGAGAAATGAGGTGCGTTTTAGAAACCTTTCCCCATCACACGGTGTACCATCTTCTGGGTTTCTCATGCATGTTTTCGATGTAGGAAGATGCCCTTGAACCTGGAGATTTGGGACCCATGCGATGGGTAGCACGCAGTATTACTTTAAAGGGTCTGCGTTTGCTCACCCAACCTCACCAAACCTCTCAGCCCCAAGAGTGTCCACCCTTATGTCTCATCCAGCTGTGGGTCTAGATATGGTCAATCCAGGTTGCATCACAGCCCCTGAATAATTGTGTAAGAATTTCTCTGTCTTTCCCTGTCTTTGTTTCATGGGTTTTTAAAAGTAATTTATTTTTATAATGGGGTTTAGCTGCTTTTCACGGCTGTGTTTATGCCGCTTTACACCCACTTGACACACTAACAGAGAGATATCAATACATAGGTTTTAAGATTATTACTAGTCAGATATATTCTTGTGCGGTGAATCGGGCGTGTTGAGTCCAGTTCTCTGAGCAAGGAGTAGGTCTTGTCTATTACATATTGGGTTTATGGAACGGTATCTGAGCTAATTTGAAACTCTTGTTTTATGGATCACCCCACCTCACCTTTCCCGTTAAGCAGCCATAGTGTGTTTTCTGCATGTGTGACTCTGTTCTGGTTTGTAATTCAGTTCAAGTGTAAAGGTTTTTACATTCCCTCTATAAGTGACACCTTATGAGAAGTGTCCTTTTCTGTGTGACTTATTTCACTTAGAATCGTCTTACCTAAATCCACTCATCATGCTGCTACTAGCCTTATGACATTGATTTCATGGCTGAGTGATATTCCATTGTACATAAGGACCACAACTTTTTTATCCATTTTTCGCTTTCCTGGGATATTTAAGGTGGAATGAAGTGGAGGTCCTTGTCAACAGAGCAGCCCTAAACTTTGGGGTGCTTGTGTCTTGCTGATTTTCAATTTTCCCACTTTATCCCCCCATGCGTGGAAGTGCCCTATGCTCTCTAAGCTGTGTTTTTTAGATGTTTCAGGACACACCGTACACTTCTCCAGAGTGGCTGTTGGCGATTTACATCCCGCCCATCAGTGTAGCAAGGCTCCCATTTCTCCATGGCCTGTCCTGCATTTCTGGTTTTGACACTTTTTTCAGCATGGCCCTTTTGACCGATGGGAAGCGAGACTTCTTTGTAGCGCTGATTTGCCTTTCCAGGTTGCTTGGTTGGCCAAAAAGGGCGTATGCGTTTTTTCCTGAATATATTCAGGAAAAAACGCATACGCCCTTTTTGGCCAAGGGCATCATTGTCAACGTTTTGCCGCTTTTCATGTGCTTTAAAGGCGATTCGAATCTACCTCCTGAAATCTGTTTCCTGCAATTCTGCCTTGATTTCAAATCCTCTTCTTTGCCTTCCCTCAATATATTTGTGGACGAGAGTTATCATTTATAACTCTGCAGGTTTGTGAATTGCAGTGCCCTGAGGCTCCATTTTACAAGTCGCTTTTTTGGGAGCTGGCCGCAAAAGCGCAGGATGGCTTCAGGCCCTGTTCTGGTTCCGGGGGGCAGGCTGAGCCTGTGGTTAATTCTTCTTCGTGATGGGAAAATAGAGTGACCTGTGCCTGTCCCAACACCAAGAGCTAGTCTCTCATTGGTTCCCCGTCTTCCCGTTCATCCTCAGGACAAATTGCAACCTGTACGGAACAGGAGGTTAAAGGTGCTGATGCTCCAAGTAGGGAGATTGCTAGTAAAGTGGCTGGAATGGCGAACCCGAGCACAAGGAGATGAGAAATGAGGTGCGTTTTAGAAACCTTTCCCCATCACACGGTGTACCATCTTCTGGGTTTCTCATGCATGTTTTCGATGTAGGAAGATGCCCTTGAACCTGGAGATTTGGGACCCATGCGATGGGTAGCACGCAGTATTACTTTAAAGGGTCTGCGTTTGCTCACCCAACCTCACCAAACCTCTCAGCCCCAAGAGTGTCCACCCTTATGTCTCATCCAGCTGTGGGTCTAGATATGGTCAATCCAGGTTGCATCACAGCCCCTGAACGAATTGTGTAAGAATTTCTCTGTCTTTCCCTGTCTTTGTTTCATGGGTTTTTAAAAGTAATTTATTTTTATAATGGGGTTTAGCTGCTTTTCACGGCTGTGTTTATGCCGCTTTACACCCACTTGACACACTAACAGAGAGATATCAATACATAGGTTTTAAGATTATTACTAGTCAGATATATTCTTGTGCGGTGAATCGGGCGTGTTGAGTCCAGTTCTCTGAGCAAGGAGTAGGTCTTGTCTATTACATATTGGGTTTATGGAACGGTATCTGAGCTAATTTGAAACTCTTGTTTTATGGATCACCCCACCTCACCTTTCCCGTTAAGCAGCCATAGTGTGTTTTCTGCATGTGTGACTCTGTTCTGTTTTGTAATTCAGTTCAAGTGTAACGGTTTTTACATTCCCTCTATAAGTGACACCTTATGAGAAGTGTCCTTTTCTGTGTGACTTATTTCACTTAGAATCGTCTTACCTAAATCCACTCATCATGCTGCTACTAGCCTTATGACATTGATTTCATGGCTGAGTGATATTCCATTGTACATAAGGACCACAACTTTTTTATCCATTTTTCGCTTTCCTGTGATATTTAAGGTGGAATGAAGTGGAGGTCCTTGTCAACAGAGCAGCCCTAAACTTTGGGGTGCTTGTGTCTTGCTGATTTTCAATTTTCCCACTTTATCCCCCCATGCGTGGAAGTTCCCTATGCTCTCTAAGCTGTGTTTTTTAGATGTTTCAGGACACACCGTACACTTCTCCAGAGTGGCTGTTGGCGATTTACATCCCGCCCATCAGTGTAGCAAGGCTCCCATTTCTCCATGGCCTGTCCTGCATTTCTGGTTTTGACACTTTTTTCAGCATGGCCCTTTTGACCGATGGGAAGCGAGACTTCTTTGTAGCGCTGATTTGCCTTTCCAGGTTGCTTGGTTGGCCAAAAAGGGCGTATGCGTTTTTTCCTGAATATATTCAGGAAAAAACGCATACGCCCTTTTTGGCCAAGGGCATCATTGTCAACGTTTTGCCGCTTTTCATGTGCTTTAAAGGCGATTCGAATCTACCTCCTGAAATCTGTTTCCTGCAATTCTGCCTTGATTTCAAATCCTCTTCTTTGCCTTCCCTCAATATATTTGTGGACGAGAGTTATCATTTATAACTCTGCAGGTTTGTGAATTGCAGTGCCCTGAGGCTCCATTTTACAAGTCGCTTTTTTGGGAGCTGGCCGCAAAAGCGCAGGATGGCTTCAGGCCCTGTTCTGGTTCCGGGGGGCAGGCTGAGCCTGTGGTTAATTCTTCTTCGTGATGGGAAAATAGAGTGACCTGTGCCTGTCCCAACACCAAGAGCTAGTCTCTCATTGGTTCCCCGTCTTCCCGTTCATCCTCAGGACAAATTGCAACCTGTACGGAACAGGAGGTTAAAGGTGCTGATGCTCCAAGTAGGGAGATTGCTAGTAAAGTGGCTGGAATGGCGAACCCGAGCACAAGGAGATGAGAAATGAGGTGCGTTTTAGAAACCTTTCCCCATCACACGGTGTACCATCTTCTGGGTTTCTCATGCATGTTTTCGATGTAGGAAGATGCCCTTGAACCTGGAGATTTGGGACCCATGCGATGGGTAGCACGCAGTATTACTTTAAAGGGTCTGCGTTTGCTCACCCAACCTCACCAAACCTCTCAGCCCCAAGAGTGTCCACCCTTATGTCTCATCCAGCTGTGGGTCTAGATATGGTCAATCCAGGTTGCATCACAGCCCCTGAACGAATTGTGTAAGAATTTCTCTGTCTTTCCCTGTCTTTGTTTCATGGGTTTTTAAAAGTAATTTATTTTTATAATGGGGTTTAGCTGCTTTTCACGGCTGTGTTTATGCCGCTTTACACCCACTTGACACACTAACAGAGAGATATCAATACATAGGTTTTAAGATTATTACTAGTCAGATATATTCTTGTGCGGTGAATCGGGCGTGTTGAGTCCAGTTCTCTGAGCAAGGAGTAGGTCTTGTCTATTACATATTGGGTTTATGGAACGGTATCTGAGCTAATTTGAAACTCTTGTTTTATGGATCACCCCACCTCACCTTTCCCGTTAAGCAGCCATAGTGTGTTTTCTGCATGTGTGACTCTGTTCTGTTTTGTAATTCAGTTCAAGTGTAACGGTTTTTACATTCCCTCTATAAGTGACACCTTATGAGAAGTGTCCTTTTCTGTGTGACTTATTTCACTTAGAATCGTCTTACCTAAATCCACTCATCATGCTGCTACTAGCCTTATGACATTGATTTCATGGCTGAGTGATATTCCATTGTACATAAGGACCACAACTTTTTTATCCATTTTTCGCTTTCCTGGGATATTTAAGGTGGAATGAAGTGGAGGTCCTTGTCAACAGAGCAGCCCTAAACTTTGGGGTGCTTGTGTCTTGCTGATTTTCAATTTTCCCACTTTATCCCCCCATGCGTGGAAGTGCCCTATGCTCTCTAAGCTGTGTTTTTTAGATGTTTCAGGACACACCGTACACTTCTCCAGAGTGGCTGTTGGCGATTTACATCCCGCCCATCAGTGTAGCAAGGCTCCCATTTCTCCATGGCCTGTCCTGCATTTCTGGTTTTGACACTTTTTTCAGCATGGCCCTTTTGACCGATGGGAAGCGAGACTTCTTTGTAGCGCTGATTTGCCTTTCCAGGTTGCTTGGTTGGCCAAAAAGGGCGTATGCGTTTTTTCCTGAATATATTCAGGAAAAAACGCATACGCCCTTTTTGGCCAAGGGCATCATTGTCAACGTTTTGCCGCTTTTCATGTGCTTTAAAGGCGATTCGAATCTACCTCCTGAAATCTGTTTCCTGCAATTCTGCCTTGATTTCAAATCCTCTTCTTTGCCTTCCCTCAATATATTTGTGGACGAGAGTTATCATTTATAACTCTGCAGGTTTGTGAATTGCAGTGCCCTGAGGCTCCATTTTACAAGTCGCTTTTTTGGGAGCTGGCCGCAAAAGCGCAGGATGGCTTCAGGCCCTGTTCTGGTTCCGGGGGGCAGGCTGAGCCTGTGGTTAATTCTTCTTCGTGATGGGAAAATAGAGTGACCTGTGCCTGTCCCAACACCAAGAGCTAGTCTCTCATTGGTTCCCCGTCTTCCCGTTCATCCTCAGGACAAATTGCAACCTGTACGGAACAGGAGGTTAAAGGTGCTGATGCTCCAAGTAGGGAGATTGCTAGTAAAGTGGCTGGAATGGCGAACCCGAGCACAAGGAGATGAGAAATGAGGTGCGTTTTAGAAACCTTTCCCCATCACACGGTGTACCATCTTCTGGGTTTCTCATGCATGTTTTCGATGTAGGAAGATGCCCTTGAACCTGGAGATTTGGGACCCATGCGATGGGTAGCACGCAGTATTACTTTAAAGGGTCTGCGTTTGCTCACCCAACCTCACCAAACCTCTCAGCCCCAAGAGTGTCCACCCTTATGTCTCATCCAGCTGTGGGTCTAGATATGGTCAATCCAGGTTGCATCACAGCCCCTGAACGAATTGTGTAAGAATTTCTCTGTCTTTCCCTGTCTTTGTTTCATGGGTTTTTAAAAGTAATTTATTTTTATAATGGGGTTTAGCTGCTTTTCACGGCTGTGTTTATGCCGCTTTACACCCACTTGACACACTAACAGAGAGATATCAATACATAGGTTTTAAGATTATTACTAGTCAGATATATTCTTGTGCGGTGAATCGGGCGTGTTGAGTCCAGTTCTCTGAGCAAGGAGTAGGTCTTGTCTATTACATATTGGGTTTATGGAACGGTATCTGAGCTAATTTGAAACTCTTGTTTTATGGATCACCCCACCTCACCTTTCCCGTTAAGCAGCCATAGTGTGTTTTCTGCATGTGTGACTCTGTTCTGGTTTGTAATTCAGTTCAAGTGTAAAGGTTTTTACATTCCCTCTATAAGTGACACCTTATGAGAAGTGTCCTTTTCTGTGTGACTTATTTCACTTAGAATCGTCTTACCTAAATCCACTCATCATGCTGCTACTAGCCTTATGACATTGATTTCATGGCTGAGTGATATTCCATTGTACATAAGGACCACAACTTTTTTATCCATTTTTCGCTTTCCTGGGATATTTAAGGTGGAATGAAGTGGAGGTCCTTGTCAACAGAGCAGCCCTAAACTTTGGGGTGCTTGTGTCTTGCTGATTTTCAATTTTCCCACTTTATCCCCCCATGCGTGGAAGTGCCCTATGCTCTCTAAGCTGTGTTTTTTAGATGTTTCAGGACACACCGTACACTTCTCCAGAGTGGCTGTTGGCGATTTACATCCCGCCCATCAGTGTAGCAAGGCTCCCATTTCTCCATGGCCTGTCCTGCATTTCTGGTTTTGACACTTTTTTCAGCATGGCCCTTTTGACCGATGGGAAGCGAGACTTCTTTGTAGCGCTGATTTGCCTTTCCAGGTTGCTTGGTTGGCCAAAAAGGGCGTATGCGTTTTTTCCTGAATATATTCAGGAAAAAACGCATACGCCCTTTTTGGCCAAGGGCATCATTGTCAACGTTTTGCCGCTTTTCATGTGCTTTAAAGGCGATTCGAATCTACCTCCTGAAATCTGTTTCCTGCAATTCTGCCTTGATTTCAAATCCTCTTCTTTGCCTTCCCTCAATATATTTGTGGACGAGAGTTATCATTTATAACTCTGCAGGTTTGTGAATTGCAGTGCCCTGAGGCTCCATTTTACAAGTCGCTTTTTTGGGAGCTGGCCGCAAAAGCGCAGGATGGCTTCAGGCCCTGTTCTGGTTCCGGGGGGCAGGCTGAGCCTGTGGTTAATTCTTCTTCGTGATGGGAAAATAGAGTGACCTGTGCCTGTCCCAACACCAAGAGCTAGTCTCTCATTGGTTCCCCGTCTTCCCGTTCATCCTCAGGACAAATTGCAACCTGTACGGAACAGGAGGTTAAAGGTGCTGATGCTCCAAGTAGGGAGATTGCTAGTAAAGTGGCTGGAATGGCGAACCCGAGCACAAGGAGATGAGAAATGAGGTGCGTTTTAGAAACCTTTCCCCATCACACGGTGTACCATCTTCTGGGTTTCTCATGCATGTTTTCGATGTAGGAAGATGCCCTTGAACCTGGAGATTTGGGACCCATGCGATGGGTAGCACGCAGTATTACTTTAAAGGGTCTGCGTTTGCTCACCCAACCTCACCAAACCTCTCAGCCCCAAGAGTGTCCACCCTTATGTCTCATCCAGCTGTGGGTCTAGATATGGTCAATCCAGGTTGCATCACAGCCCCTGAACGAATTGTGTAAGAATTTCTCTGTCTTTCCCTGTCTTTGTTTCATGGGTTTTTAAAAGTAATTTATTTTTATAATGGGGTTTAGCTGCTTTTCACGGCTGTGTTTATGCCGCTTTACACCCACTTGACACACTAACAGAGAGATATCAATACATAGGTTTTAAGATTATTACTAGTCAGATATATTCTTGTGCGGTGAATCGGGCGTGTTGAGTCCAGTTCTCTGAGCAAGGAGTAGGTCTTGTCTATTACATATTGGGTTTATGGAACGGTATCTGAGCTAATTTGAAACTCTTGTTTTATGGATCACCCCACCTCACCTTTCCCGTTAAGCAGCCATAGTGTGTTTTCTGCATGTGTGACTCTGTTCTGTTTTGTAATTCAGTTCAAGTGTAACGGTTTTTACATTCCCTCTATAAGTGACACCTTATGAGAAGTGTCCTTTTCTGTGTGACTTATTTCACTTAGAATCGTCTTACCTAAATCCACTCATCATGCTGCTACTAGCCTTATGACATTGATTTCATGGCTGAGTGATATTCCATTGTACATAAGGACCACAACTTTTTTATCCATTTTTCGCTTTCCTGTGATATTTAAGGTGGAATGAAGTGGAGGTCCTTGTCAACAGAGCAGCCCTAAACTTTGGGGTGCTTGTGTCTTGCTGATTTTCAATTTTCCCACTTTATCCCCCCATGCGTGGAAGTTCCCTATGCTCTCTAAGCTGTGTTTTTTAGATGTTTCAGGACACACCGTACACTTCTCCAGAGTGGCTGTTGGCGATTTACATCCCGCCCATCAGTGTAGCAAGGCTCCCATTTCTCCATGGCCTGTCCTGCATTTCTGGTTTTGACACTTTTTTCAGCATGGCCCTTTTGACCGATGGGAAGCGAGACTTCTTTGTAGCGCTGATTTGCCTTTCCAGGTTGCTTGGTTGGCCAAAAAGGGCGTATGCGTTTTTTCCTGAATATATTCAGGAAAAAACGCATACGCCCTTTTTGGCCAAGGGCATCATTGTCAACGTTTTGCCGCTTTTCATGTGCTTTAAAGGCGATTCGAATCTACCTCCTGAAATCTGTTTCCTGCAATTCTGCCTTGATTTCAAATCCTCTTCTTTGCCTTCCCTCAATATATTTGTGGACGAGAGTTATCATTTATAACTCTGCAGGTTTGTGAATTGCAGTGCCCTGAGGCTCCATTTTACAAGTCGCTTTTTTGGGAGCTGGCCGCAAAAGCGCAGGATGGCTTCAGGCCCTGTTCTGGTTCCGGGGGGCAGGCTGAGCCTGTGGTTAATTCTTCTTCGTGATGGGAAAATAGAGTGACCTGTGCCTGTCCCAACACCAAGAGCTAGTCTCTCATTGGTTCCCCGTCTTCCCGTTCATCCTCAGGACAAATTGCAACCTGTACGGAACAGGAGGTTAAAGGTGCTGATGCTCCAAGTAGGGAGATTGCTAGTAAAGTGGCTGGAATGGCGAACCCGAGCACAAGGAGATGAGAAATGAGGTGCGTTTTAGAAACCTTTCCCCATCACACGGTGTACCATCTTCTGGGTTTCTCATGCATGTTTTCGATGTAGGAAGATGCCCTTGAACCTGGAGATTTGGGACCCATGCGATGGGTAGCACGCAGTATTACTTTAAAGGGTCTGCGTTTGCTCACCCAACCTCACCAAACCTCTCAGCCCCAAGAGTGTCCACCCTTATGTCTCATCCAGCTGTGGGTCTAGATATGGTCAATCCAGGTTGCATCACAGCCCCTGAACGAATTGTGTAAGAATTTCTCTGTCTTTCCCTGTCTTTGTTTCATGGGTTTTTAAAAGTAATTTATTTTTATAATGGGGTTTAGCTGCTTTTCACGGCTGTGTTTATGCCGCTTTACACCCACTTGACACACTAACAGAGAGATATCAATACATAGGTTTTAAGATTATTACTAGTCAGATATATTCTTGTGCGGTGAATCGGGCGTGTTGAGTCCAGTTCTCTGAGCAAGGAGTAGGTCTTGTCTATTACATATTGGGTTTATGGAACGGTATCTGAGCTAATTTGAAACTCTTGTTTTATGGATCACCCCACCTCACCTTTCCCGTTAAGCAGCCATAGTGTGTTTTCTGCATGTGTGACTCTGTTCTGTTTTGTAATTCAGTTCAAGTGTAACGGTTTTTACATTCCCTCTATAAGTGACACCTTATGAGAAGTGTCCTTTTCTGTGTGACTTATTTCACTTAGAATCGTCTTACCTAAATCCACTCATCATGCTGCTACTAGCCTTATGACATTGATTTCATGGCTGAGTGATATTCCATTGTACATAAGGACCACAACTTTTTTATCCATTTTTCGCTTTCCTGGGATATTTAAGGTGGAATGAAGTGGAGGTCCTTGTCAACAGAGCAGCCCTAAACTTTGGGGTGCTTGTGTCTTGCTGATTTTCAATTTTCCCACTTTATCCCCCCATGCGTGGAAGTGCCCTATGCTCTCTAAGCTGTGTTTTTTAGATGTTTCAGGACACACCGTACACTTCTCCAGAGTGGCTGTTGGCGATTTACATCCCGCCCATCAGTGTAGCAAGGCTCCCATTTCTCCATGGCCTGTCCTGCATTTCTGGTTTTGACACTTTTTTCAGCATGGCCCTTTTGACCGATGGGAAGCGAGACTTCTTTGTAGCGCTGATTTGCCTTTCCAGGTTGCTTGGTTGGCCAAAAAGGGCGTATGCGTTTTTTCCTGAATATATTCAGGAAAAAACGCATACGCCCTTTTTGGCCAAGGGCATCATTGTCAACGTTTTGCCGCTTTTCATGTGCTTTAAAGGCGATTCGAATCTACCTCCTGAAATCTGTTTCCTGCAATTCTGCCTTGATTTCAAATCCTCTTCTTTGCCTTCCCTCAATATATTTGTGGACGAGAGTTATCATTTATAACTCTGCAGGTTTGTGAATTGCAGTGCCCTGAGGCTCCATTTTACAAGTCGCTTTTTTGGGAGCTGGCCGCAAAAGCGCAGGATGGCTTCAGGCCCTGTTCTGGTTCCGGGGGGCAGGCTGAGCCTGTGGTTAATTCTTCTTCGTGATGGGAAAATAGAGTGACCTGTGCCTGTCCCAACACCAAGAGCTAGTCTCTCATTGGTTCCCCGTCTTCCCGTTCATCCTCAGGACAAATTGCAACCTGTACGGAACAGGAGGTTAAAGGTGCTGATGCTCCAAGTAGGGAGATTGCTAGTAAAGTGGCTGGAATGGCGAACCCGAGCACAAGGAGATGAGAAATGAGGTGCGTTTTAGAAACCTTTCCCCATCACACGGTGTACCATCTTCTGGGTTTCTCATGCATGTTTTCGATGTAGGAAGATGCCCTTGAACCTGGAGATTTGGGACCCATGCGATGGGTAGCACGCAGTATTACTTTAAAGGGTCTGCGTTTGCTCACCCAACCTCACCAAACCTCTCAGCCCCAAGAGTGTCCACCCTTATGTCTCATCCACCTGTGGGTCTAGATATGGTCAATCCAGGTTGCATCACAGCCCCTGAACGAATTGTGTAAGAATTTCTCTGTCTTTCCCTGTCTTTGTTTCATGGGTTTTTAAAAGTAATTTATTTTTATAATGGGGTTTAGCTGCTTTTCACGGCTGTGTTTATGCCGCTTTACACCCACTTGACACACTAACAGAGAGATATCAATACATAGGTTTTAAGATTATTACTAGTCAGATATATTCTTGTGCGGTGAATCGGGCGTGTTGAGTCCAGTTCTCTGAGCAAGGAGTAGGTCTTGTCTATTACATATTGGGTTTATGGAACGGTATCTGAGCTAATTTGAAACTCTTGTTTTATGGATCACCCCACCTCACCTTTCCCGTTAAGCAGCCATAGTGTGTTTTCTGCATGTGTGACTCTGTTCTGTTTTGTAATTCAGTTCAAGTGTAACGGTTTTTACATTCCCTCTATAAGTGACACCTTATGAGAAGTGTCCTTTTCTGTGTGACTTATTTCACTTAGAATCGTCTTACCTAAATCCACTCATCATGCTGCTACTAGCCTTATGACATTGATTTCATGGCTGAGTGATATTCCATTGTACATAAGGACCACAACTTTTTTATCCATTTTTCGCTTTCCTGGGATATTTAAGGTGGAATGAAGTGGAGGTCCTTGTCAACAGAGCAGCCCTAAACTTTGGGGTGCTTGTGTCTTGCTGATTTTCAATTTTCCCACTTTATCCCCCCATGCGTGGAAGTGCCCTATGCTCTCTAAGCTGTGTTTTTTAGATGTTTCAGGACACACCGTACACTTCTCCAGAGTGGCTGTTGGCGATTTACATCCCGCCCATCAGTGTAGCAAGGCTCCCATTTCTCCATGGCCTGTCCTGCATTTCTGGTTTTGACACTTTTTTCAGCATGGCCCTTTTGACCGATGGGAAGCGAGACTTCTTTGTAGCGCTGATTTGCCTTTCCAGGTTGCTTGGTTGGCCAAAAAGGGCGTATGCGTTTTTTCCTGAATATATTCAGGAAAAAACGCATACGCCCTTTTTGGCCAAGGGCATCATTGTCAACGTTTTGCCGCTTTTCATGTGCTTTAAAGGCGATTCGAATCTACCTCCTGAAATCTGTTTCCTGCAATTCTGCCTTGATTTCAAATCCTCTTCTTTGCCTTCCCTCAATATATTTGTGGACGAGAGTTATCATTTATAACTCTGCAGGTTTGTGAATTGCAGTGCCCTGAGGCTCCATTTTACAAGTCGCTTTTTTGGGAGCTGGCCGCAAAAGCGCAGGATGGCTTCAGGCCCTGTTCTGGTTCCGGGGGGCAGGCTGAGCCTGTGGTTAATTCTTCTTCCTGATGGGAAAATAGAGTGACCTGTGCCTGTCCCAACACCAAGAGCTAGTCTCTCATTGGTTCCCCGTCTTCCCGTTCATCCTCAGGACAAATTGCAACCTGTACGGAACAGGAGGTTAAAGGTGCTGATGCTCCAAGTAGGGAGATTGCTAGTAAAGTGGCTGGAATGGCGAACCCGAGCACAAGGAGATGAGAAATGAGGTGCGTTTTAGAAACCTTTCCCCATCACACGGTGTACCATCTTCTGGGTTTCTCATGCATGTTTTCGATGTAGGAAGATGCCCTTGAACCTGGAGATTTGGGACCCATGCGATGGGTAGCACGCAGTATTACTTTAAAGGGTCTGCGTTTGCTCACCCAACCTCACCAAACCTCTCAGCCCCAAGAGTGTCCACCCTTATGTCTCATCCAGCTGTGGGTCTAGATATGGTCAATCCAGGTTGCATCACAGCCCCTGAACGAATTGTGTAAGAATTTCTCTGTCTTTCCCTGTCTTTGTTTCATGGGTTTTTAAAAGTAATTTATTTTTATAATGGGGTTTAGCTGCTTTTCACGGCTGTGTTTATGCCGCTTTACACCCACTTGACACACTAACAGAGAGATATCAATACATAGGTTTTAAGATTATTACTAGTCAGATATATTCTTGTGCGGTGAATCGGGCGTGTTGAGTCCAGTTCTCTGAGCAAGGAGTAGGTCTTGTCTATTACATATTGGGTTTATGGAACGGTATCTGAGCTAATTTGAAACTCTTGTTTTATGGATCACCCCACCTCACCTTTCCCGTTAAGCAGCCATAGTGTGTTTTCTGCATGTGTGACTCTGTTCTGGTTTGTAATTCAGTTCAAGTGTAAAGGTTTTTACATTCCCTCTATAAGTGACACCTTATGAGAAGTGTCCTTTTCTGTGTGACTTATTTCACTTAGAATCGTCTTACCTAAATCCACTCATCATGCTGCTACTAGCCTTATGACATTGATTTCATGGCTGAGTGATATTCCATTGTACATAAGGACCACAACTTTTTTATCCATTTTTCGCTTTCCTGGGATATTTAAGGTGGAATGAAGTGGAGGTCCTTGTCAACAGAGCAGCCCTAAACTTTGGGGTGCTTGTGTCTTGCTGATTTTCAATTTTCCCACTTTATCCCCCCATGCGTGGAAGTGCCCTATGCTCTCTAAGCTGTGTTTTTTAGATGTTTCAGGACACACCGTACACTTCTCCAGAGTGGCTGTTGGCGATTTACATCCCGCCCATCAGTGTAGCAAGGCTCCCATTTCTCCATGGCCTGTCCTGCATTTCTGGTTTTGACACTTTTTTCAGCATGGCCCTTTTGACCGATGGGAAGCGAGACTTCTTTGTAGCGCTGATTTGCCTTTCCAGGTTGCTTGGTTGGCCAAAAAGGGCGTATGCGTTTTTTCCTGAATATATTCAGGAAAAAACGCATACGCCCTTTTTGGCCAAGGGCATCATTGTCAACGTTTTGCCGCTTTTCATGTGCTTTAAAGGCGATTCGAATCTACCTCCTGAAATCTGTTTCCTGCAATTCTGCCTTGATTTCAAATCCTCTTCTTTGCCTTCCCTCAATATATTTGTGGACGAGAGTTATCATTTATAACTCTGCAGGTTTGTGAATTGCAGTGCCCTGAGGCTCCATTTTACAAGTCGCTTTTTTGGGAGCTGGCCGCAAAAGCGCAGGATGGCTTCAGGCCCTGTTCTGGTTCCGGGGGGCAGGCTGAGCCTGTGGTTAATTCTTCTTCCTGATGGGAAAATAGAGTGACCTGTGCCTGTCCCAACACCAAGAGCTAGTCTCTCATTGGTTCCCCGTCTTCCCGTTCATCCTCAGGACAAATTGCAACCTGTACGGAACAGGAGGTTAAAGGTGCTGATGCTCCAAGTAGGGAGATTGCTAGTAAAGTGGCTGGAATGGCGAACCCGAGCACAAGGAGATGAGAAATGAGGTGCGTTTTAGAAACCTTTCCCCATCACACGGTGTACCATCTTCTGGGTTTCTCATGCATGTTTTCGATGTAGGAAGATGCCCTTGAACCTGGAGATTTGGGACCCATGCGATGGGTAGCACGCAGTATTACTTTAAAGGGTCTGCGTTTGCTCACCCAACCTCACCCAACCTCTCAGCCCCAAGAGTGTCCACCCTTATGTCTCATCCAGCTGTGGGTCTAGATATGGTCAATCCAGGTTGCATCACAGCCCCTGAACGAATTGTGTAAGAATTTCTCTGTCTTTCCCTGTCTTTGTTTCATGGGTTTTTAAAAGTAATTTATTTTTATAATGGGGTTTAGCTGCTTTTCACGGCTGTGTTTATGCCGCTTTACACCCACTTGACACACTAACAGAGAGATATCAATACATAGGTTTTAAGATTATTACTAGTCAGATATATTCTTGTGCGGTGAATCGGGCGTGTTGAGTCCAGTTCTCTGAGCAAGGAGTAGGTCTTGTCTATTACATATTGGGTTTATGGAACGGTATCTGAGCTAATTTGAAACTCTTGTTTTATGGATCACCCCACCTCACCTTTCCCGTTAAGCAGCCATAGTGTGTTTTCTGCATGTGTGACTCTGTTCTGTTTTGTAATTCAGTTCAAGTGTAACGGTTTTTACATTCCCTCTATAAGTGACACCTTATGAGAAGTGTCCTTTTCTGTGTGACTTATTTCACTAAGAATCGTCTTACCTAAATCCACTCATCATGCTGCTACTAGCCTTATGACATTGATTTCATGGCTGAGTGATATTCCATTGTACATAAGGACCACAACTTTTTGATCCATTTTTCGCTTTCCTGGGATATTTAAGGTGGAATGAAGTGGAGGTCCTTGTCAACAGAGCAGCCCTAAACTTTGGGGTGCTTGTGTCTTGCTGATTTTCAATTTTCCCACTTTATCCCCCCATGCGTGGAAGTGCCCTATGCTCTCTAAGCTGTGTTTTTTAGATGTTTCAGGACACACCGTACACTTCTCCAGAGTGGCTGTTGGCCATTTACATCCCGCCCATCAGTGTAGCAAGGCTCCCATTTCTCCATGGCCTGTCCTGCATTTCTGGTTTTGACACTTTTTTCAGCATGGCCCTTTTGACCGATGGGAAGCGAGACTTCTTTGTAGCGCTGATTTGCCTTTCCAGGTTGCTTGGTTGGCCAAAAAGGGCGTATGCGTTTTTTCCTGAATATATTCAGGAAAAAACGCATACGCCCTTTTTGGCCAAGGGCATCATTGTCAACGTTTTGCCGCTTTTCATGTGCTTTAAAGGCGATTCGAATCTACCTCCTGAAATCTGTTTCCTGCAATTCTGTCTTGATTTCAAATCCTCTTCTTTGCCTTCCCTCAATATATTTGTGGACGAGAGTTATCATTTATAACTCTGCAGGTTTGTGAATTGCAGTGCCCTGAGGCTCCATTTTACAAGTCGCTTTTTTGGGAGCTGGCCGCAAAAGCGCAGGATGGCTTCAGGCCCTGTTCTGGTTCCGGGGGGCAGGCTGAGCCTGTGGTTAATTCTTCTTCCTGATGGGAAAATAGAGTGACCTGTGCCTGTCCCAACACCAAGAGCTAGTCTCTCATTGGTTCCCCGTCTTCCCGTTCATCCTCAGGACAAATTGCAACCTGTACGGAACAGGAGGTTAAAGGTGCTGATGCTCCAAGTAGGGAGATTGCTAGTAAAGTGGCTGGAATGGCGAACCCGAGCACAAGGAGATGAGAAATGAGGTGCGTTTTAGAAACCTTTCCCCATCACACGGTGTACCATCTTCTGGGTTTCTCATGCATGTTTTCGATGTAGGAAGATGCCCTTGAACCTGGAGATTTGGGACCCATGCGATGGGTAGCACGCAGTATTACTTTAAAGGGTCTGCGTTTGCTCACCCAACCTCACCAAACCTCTCAGCCCCAAGAGTGTCCACCCTTATGTCTCATCCAGCTGTGGGTCTAGATATGGTCAATCCAGGTTGCATCACAGCCCCTGAACGAATTGTGTAAGAATTTCTCTGTCTTTCCCTGTCTTTGTTTCATGGGTTTTTAAAAGTAATTTATTTTTATAATGGGGTTTAGCTGCTTTTCACGGCTGTGTTTATGCCGCTCTACACCCACTTGACACACTAAGAGAGAGATATCAATACATAGGTTTTAAGATTATTACTAGTCAGATATATTCTTGTGCGGTGAATCGGGCGTGTTGAGTCCAGTTCTCTGAGCAAGGAGTAGGTCTTGTCTATTACATATTGGGTTTATGGAACGGTATCTGAGCTAATTTGAAACTCTTGTTTTATGTATCACCGCACCTCACCTTTCCCGTTAAGCAGCCATAGTGTGTTTTCTGCATGTGTGACTCTGTTCTGGTTTGTAATTCAGTTCAAGTGTAAAGGTTTTTACATTCCCTCTATAAGTGACACCTTATGAGAAGTGTCCTTTTCTGTGTGACTTATTTCACTTAGAATCGTCTTACCTAAATCCACTCATCATGCTGCTACTAGCCTTATGACATTGATTTCATGGCTGAGTGATATTCCATTGTACATAAGGACCACAACTTTTTTATCCATTTTTCGCTTTCCTGGGATATTTAAGGTGGAATGAAGTGGAGGTCCTTGTCAACAGAGCAGCCCTAAACTTTGGGGTGCTTGTGTCTTGCTGATTTTCAATTTTCCCACTTTATCCCCCCATGCGTGGAAGTGCCCTATGCTCTCTAAGCTGTGTTTTTTAGATGTTTCAGGACACACCGTACACTTCTCCAGAGTGGCTGTTGGCGATTTACATCCCGCCCATCAGTGTAGCAAGGCTCCCATTTCTCCATGGCCTGTCCTGCATTTCTGGTTTTGACACTTTTTTCAGCATGGCCCTTTTGACCGATGGGAAGCGAGACTTCTTTGTAGCGCTGATTTGCCTTTCCAGGTTGCTTGGTTGGCCAAAAAGGGCGTATGCGTTTTTGCCTGAATATATTCAGGAAAAAACGCATACGCCCTTTTTGGCCAAGGGCATCATTGTCAACGTTTTGCCGCTTTTCATGTGCTTTAAAGGCGATTCGAATCTACCTCCTGAAATCTGTTTCCTGCAATTCTGCCTTGATTTCAAATCCTCTTCTTTGCCTTCCCTCAATATATTTGTGGACGAGAGTTATCATTTATAACTCTGCAGGTTTGTGAATTGCAGTGCCCTGAGGCTCCATTTTACAAGTCGCTTTTTTGGGAGCTGGCCGCAAAAGCGCAGGATGGCTTCAGGCCCTGTTCTGGTTCCGGGGGGCAGGCTGAGCCTGTGGTTAATTCTTCTTCCTGATGGGAAAATAGAGTGACCTGTGCCTGTCCCAACACCAAGAGCTAGTCTCTCATTGGTTCCCCGTCTTCCCGTTCATCCTCAGGACAAATTGCAACCTGTACGGAACAGGAGGTTAAAGGTGCTGATGCTCCAAGTAGGGAGATTGCTAGTAAAGTGGCTGGAATGGCGAACCTGAGCACAAGGAGATGAGAAATGAGGTGCGTTTTAGAAACCTTTCCCCATCACACGGTGTACCATCTTCTGGGTTTCTCATGCATGTTTTCGATGTAGGAAGATGCCCTTGAAACTGGAGATTTGGGACCCATGCGATGGGTAGCACGCAGTATTACTTTAAAGGGTCTGCGTTTGCTCACCCAACCTCACCAAACCTCTCAGCCCCAAGAGTGTCCACCCTTATGTCTCATCCAGCTGTGGGTCTAGATATGGTCAATCCAGGTTGCATCACAGCCCCTGAACGAATTGTGTAAGAATTTCTCTGTCTTTCCCTGTCTTTGTTTCATGGGTTTTTAAAAGTAATTTATTTTTATAATGGGGTTTAGCTGCTTTTCACGGCTGTGTTTATGCCGCTTTACACCCACTTGACACACTAACAGAGAGATATCAATACATAGGTTTTAAGATTATTACTAGTCAGATATATTCTTGTGCGGTGAATCGGGCGTGTTGAGTCCAGTTCTCTGAGCAAGGAGTAGGTCTTGTCTATTACATATTGGGTTTATGGAACGGTATCTGAGCTAATTTGAAACTCTTGTTTTATGTATCACCCCACCTCACCTTTCCCGTTAAGCAGCCATAGTGTGTTTTCTGCATGTGTGACTCTGTTCTGGTTTGTAATTCAGTTCAAGTGTAACGGTTTTTACATTCCCTCTATAAGTGACACCTTATGAGAAGTGTCCTTTTCTGTGTGACTTATTTCACTTAGAATCGTCTTACCTAAATCCACTCATCATGCTGCTACTAGCCTTATGACATTGATTTCATGGCTGAGTGATATTCCATTGTACATAAGGACCACAACTTTTTTATCCATTTTTCGCTTTCCTGGGATATTTAAGGTGGAATGAAGTGGAGGTCCTTGTCAACAGAGCAGCCCTAAACTTTGGGGTGCTTGTGTCTTGCTGATTTTCAATTTTCCCACTTTATCCCCCCATGCGTGGAAGTGCCCTATGCTCTCTAAGCTGTGTTTTTTAGATGTTTCAGGACACACCGTACACTTCTCCAGAGTGGCTGTTGGCGATTTACATCCCGCCCATCAGTGTAGCAAGGCTCCCATTTCTCCATGGCCTGTCCTGCATTTCTGGTTTTGACACTTTTTTCAGCATGGCCCTTTTGACCGATGGGAAGCGAGACTTCTTTGTAGCGCTGATTTGCCTTTCCAGGTTGCTTGGTTGGCCAAAAAGGGCGTATGCGTTTTTTCCTGAATATATTCAGGAAAAAACGCATACGCCCTTTTTGGCCAAGGGCATCATTGTCAACGTTTTGCCGCTTTTCATGTGCTTTAAAGGCGATTCGAATCTACCTCCTGAAATCTGTTTCCTGCAATTCTGCCTTGATTTCAAATCCTCTTCTTTGCCTTCCCTCAATATATTTGTGGACGAGAGTTATCATTTATAACTCTGCAGGTTTGTGAATTGCAGTGCCCTGAGGCTCCATTTTACAAGTCGCTTTTTTGGGAGCTGGCCGCAAAAGCGCAGGATGGCTTCAGGCCCTGTTCTGGTTCCGGGGGGCAGGCTGAGCCTGTGGTTAATTCTTCTTCCTGATGGGAAAATAGAGTGACCTGTGCCTGTCCCAACACCAAGAGCTAGTCTCTCATTGGTTCCCCGTCTTCCCGTTCATCCTCAGGACAAATTGCAACCTGTACGGAACAGGAGGTTAAAGGTGCTGAGGCTCCAAGTAGGGAGATTGCTAGTAAAGTGGCTGGAATGGCGAACCCGAGCACAAGGAGATGAGAAATGAGGTGCGTTTTAGAAACCTTTCCCCATCACACGGTGTACCATCTTCTGGGTTTCTCATGCATGTTTTCGATGTAGGAAGATGCCCTTGAACCTGGAGATTTGGGACCCATGCGATGGGTAGCACGCAGTATTACTTTAAAGGGTCTGCGTTTGCTCACCCAACCTCACCAAACCTCTCAGCCCCAAGAGTGTCCACCCTTATGTCTCATCCAGCTGTGGGTCTAGATATGGTCTATCCAGGTTGCATCACAGCCCCTGAACGAATTGTGTAAGAATTTCTCTGTCTTTCCCTGTCTTTGTTTCATGGGTTTTTAAAAGTAATTTATTTTTATAATGGGGTTTAGCTGCTTTTCACGGCTGTGTTTATGCCGCTTTACACCCACTTGACACACTAACAGAGAGATATCAATACATAGGTTTTAAGATTATTACTAGTCAGATATATTCTTGTGCGGTGAATCGGGCGTGTTGAGTCCAGTTCTCTGAGCAAGGAGTAGGTCTTGTCTATTACATATTGGGTTTATGGAACGGTATCTGAGCTAATTTGAAACTCTTGTTTTATGTATCACCCCACCTCACCTTTCCCGTTAAGCAGCCATAGTGTGTTTTCTGCATGTGTGACTCTGTTCTGGTTTGTAATTCAGTTCAAGTGTAACGGTTTTTACATTCCCTCTATAAGTGACACCTTATGAGAAGTGTCCTTTTCTGTGTGACTTATTTCACTTAGAATCGTCTTACCTAAATCCACTCATCATGCTGCTACTAGCCTTATGACATTGATTTCATGGCTGAGTGATATTCCATTGTACATAAGGACCACAACTTTTTTATCCATTTTTCGCTTTCCTGGGATATTTAAGGTGGAATGAAGTGGAGGTCCTTGTCAACAGAGCAGCCCTAAACTTTGGGGTGCTTGTGTCTTGCTGATTTTCAATTTTCCCACTTTATCCCCCGATGCGTGGAAGTGCCCTATGCTCTCTAAGCTGTGTTTTTTAGATGTTTCAGGACACACCGTACACTTCTCCAGAGTGGCTGTTGGCGATTTACATCCCGCCCATCAGTGTAGCAAGGCTCCCATTTCTCCATGGCCTGTCCTGCATTTCTGGTTTTGACACTTTTTTCAGCATGGCCCTTTTGACCGATGGGAAGCGAGACTTCTTTGTAGCGCTGATTTGCCTTTCCAGGTTGCTTGGTTGGCCAAAAAGGGCGTATGCGTTTTTTCCTGAATATATTCAGGAAAAAACGCATACGCCCTTTTTGGCCAAGGGCATCATTGTCAACGTTTTGCCGCTTTTCATGTGCTTTAAAGGCGATTCGAATCTACCTCCTGAAATCTGTTTCCTGCAATTCTGCCTTGATTTCAAATCCTCTTCTTTGCCTTCCCTCAATATATTTGTGGACGAGAGTTATCATTTATAACTCTGCAGGTTTGTGAATTGCAGTGCCCTGAGGCTCCATTTTACAAGTCGCTTTTTTGGGAGCTGGCCGCAAAAGCGCAGGATGGCTTCAGGCCCTGTTCTGGTTCCGGGGGGCAGGCTGAGCCTGTGGTTAATTCTTCTACCTGATGGGAAAATAGAGTGACCTGTGCCTGTCCCAACACCAAGAGCTAGTCTCTCATTGGTTCCCCGTCTTCCCGTTCATCCTCAGGACAAATTGCAACCTGTACGGAACAGGAGGTTAAAGGTGCTGAGGCTCCAAGTAGGGAGATTGCTTGTAAAGTGGCTGGAATGGCGAACCCGAGCACAAGGAGATGAGAAATGAGGTGCGTTTTAGAAACCTTTCCCCATCACACGGTGTACCATCTTCTGGGTTTCTCATGCATGTTTTCGATGTAGGAAGATGCCCTTGAACCTGGAGATTTGGGACCCATGCGATGGGTAGCACGCAGTATTACTTTAAAGGGTCTGCGTTTGCTCACCCAACCTCACCAAACCTCTCAGCCCCAAGAGTGTCCACCCTTATGTCTCATCCAGCTGTGGGTCTAGATATGGTCAATCCAGGTTGCATCACAGCCCCTGAACGAATTGTGTAAGAATTTCTCTGTCTTTCCCTGTCTTTGTTTCATGGGTTTTTAAAAGTAATTTATTTTTATAATGGGGTTTAGCTGCTTTTCACGGCTGTGTTTATGCCGCTTTACACCCACTTGACACACTAACAGAGAGATATCAATACATAGGTTTTAAGATTATTACTAGTCAGATATATTCTTGTGCGGTGAATCGGGCGTGTTGAGTCCAGTTCTCTGAGCAAGGAGTAGGTCTTGTCTATTACATATTGGGTTTATGGAACGGTATCTGAGCTAATTTGAAACTCTTGTTTTATGTATCACCCCACCTCACCTTTCCCGTTAAGCAGCCATAGTGTGTTTTCTGCATGTGTGACTCTGTTCTGGTTTGTAATTCAGTTCAAGTGTAAAGGTTTTTACATTCCCTCTCTAAGTGACACCTTATGAGAAGTGTCCTTTTCTGTGTGACTTATTTCACTTAGAATCGTCTTACCTAAATCCACTCATCATGCTGCTACTAGCCTTATGACATTGATTTCATGGCTGAGTGATATTCCATTGTACATAAGGACCACAACTTTTTTATCCATTTTTCGCTTTCCTGGGATATTTAAGGTGGAATGAAGTGGAGGTCCTTGTCAACAGAGCAGCCCTAAACTTTGGGGTGCTTGTGTCTTGCTGATTTTCAATTATCCCACTTTATCCCCCCATGCGTGGAAGTGCCCTATGCTCTCTAAGCTGTGTTTTTTAGATGTTTCAGGACACACCGTACACTTCTCCAGAGTGGCTGTTGGCGATTTACATCCCGCCCATCAGTGTAGCAAGGCTCCCATTTCTCCATGGCCTGTCCTGCATTTCTGGTTTTGACACTTTTTTCAGCATGGCCCTTTTGACCGATGGGAAGCGAGACTTCTTTGTAGCGCTGATTTGCCTTTCCAGGTTGCTTGGTTGGCCAAAAAGGGCGTATGCGTTTTTTCCTGAATATATTCAGGAAAAAACGCATACGCCCTTTTTGGCCAAGGGCATCATTGTCAACGTTTTGCCGCTTTTCATGTGCTTTAAAGGCGATTCGAATCTACCTCCTGAAATCTGTTTCCTGCAATTCTGCCTTGATTTCAAATCCTCTTCTTTGCCTTCCCTCAATATATTTGTGGACGAGAGTTATCATTTATAACTCTGCAGGTTTGTGAATTGCAGTGCCCTGAGGCTCCATTTTACAAGTCGCTTTTTTGGGAGCTGGCCGCAAAAGCGCAGGATGGCTTCAGGCCCTGTTCTGGTTCCGGGGGGCAGGCTGAGCCTGTGGTTAATTCTTCTTCCTGATGGGAAAATAGAGTGACCTGTGCCTGTCCCAACACCAAGAGCTAGTCTCTCATTGGTTCCCCGTCTTCCCGTTCATCCTCAGGACAAATTGCAACCTGTACGGAACAGGAGGTTAAAGGTGCTGAGGCTCCAAGTAGGGAGATTGCTAGTAAAGTGGCTGGAATGGCGAACCCGAGCACAAGGAGATGAGAAATGAGGTGCGTTTTAGAAACCTTTCCCCATCACACGGTGTACCATCTTCTGGGTTTCTCATGCATGTTTTCGATGTAGGAAGATGCCCTTGAACCTGGAGATTTGGGACCCATGCGATGGGTAGCACGCAGTATTACTTTAAAGGGTCTGCGTTTGCTCACCCAACCTCACCAAACCTCTCAGCCCCAAGAGTGTCCACCCTTATGTCTCATCCAGCTGTGGGTCTAGATATGGTCAATCCAGGTTGCATCACAGCCCCTGAACGAATTGTGTAAGAATTTCTCTGTCTTTCCCTGTCTTTGTTTCATGGGTTTTTAAAAGTAATTTATTTTTATAATGGGGTTTAGCTGCTTTTCACGGCTGTGTTTATGCCGCTTTACACCCACTTGACACACTAACAGAGAGATATCAATACATAGGTTTTAAGATTATTACTAGTCAGATATATTCTTGTGCGGTGAATCGGGCGTGTTGAGTCCAGTTCTCTGAGCAAGGAGTAGGTCTTGTCTATTACATATTGGGTTTATGGAACGGTATCTGAGCTAATTTGAAACTCTTGTTTTATGTATCACCCCACCTCACCTTTCCCGTTAAGCAGCCATAGTGTGTTTTCTGCATGTGTGACTCTGTTCTGGTTTGTAATTCAGTTCAAGTGTAACGGTTTTTACATTCCCTCTATAAGTGACACCTTATGAGAAGTGTCCTTTTCTGTGTGACTTATTTCACTTAGAATCGTCTTACCTAAATCCACTCATCATGCTGCTACTAGCCTTATGACATTGATTTCATGGCTGAGTGATATTCCATTGTACATAAGGACCACAACTTTTTTATCCATTTTTCGCTTTCCTGGGATATTTAAGGTGGAATGAAGTGGAGGTCCTTGTCAACAGAGCAGCCCTAAACTTTGGGGTGCTTGTGTCTTGCTGATTTTCAATTTTCCCACTTTATCCCCCCATGCGTGGAAGTGCCCTATGCTCTCTAAGCTGTGTTTTTTAGATGTTTCAGGACACACCGTACACTTCTCCAGAGTGGCTGTTGGCGATTTACATCCCGCCCATCAGTGTAGCAAGGCTCCCATTTCTCCATGGCCTGTCCTGCATTTCTGGTTTTGACACTTTTTTCAGCATGGCCCTTTTGACCGATGGGAAGCGAGACTTCTTTGTAGCGCTGATTTGCCTTTCCAGGTTGCTTGGTTGGCCAAAAAGGGCGTATGCGTTTTTTCCTGAATATATTCAGGAAAAAACGCATACGCCCTTTTTGGCCAAGGGCATCATTGTCAACGTTTTGCCGCTTTTCATGTGCTTTAAAGGCGATTCGAATCTACCTCCTGAAATCTGTTTCCTGCAATTCTGCCTTGATTTCAAATCCTCTTCTTTGCCTTCCCTCAATATATTTGTGGACGAGAGTTATCATTTATAACTCTGCAGGTTTGTGAATTGCAGTGCCCTGAGGCTCCATTTTACAAGTCGCTTTTTTGGGAGCTGGCCGCAAAAGCGCAGGATGGCTTCAGGCCCTGTTCTGGTTCCGGGGGGCAGGCTGAGCCTGTGGTTAATTCTTCTTCCTGATGGGAAAATAGAGTGACCTGTGCCTGTCCCAACACCAAGAGCTAGTCTCTCATTGGTTCCCCGTCTTCCCGTTCATCCTCAGGACAAATTGCAACCTGTACGGAACAGGAGGTTAAAGGTGCTGAGGCTCCAAGTAGGGAGATTGCTAGTAAAGTGGCTGGAATGGCGAACCCGAGCACAAGGAGATGAGAAATGAGGTGCGTTTTAGAAACCTTTCCCCATCACACGGTGTACCATCTTCTGGGTTTCTCATGCATGTTTTCGATGTAGGAAGATGCCCTTGAACCTGGAGATTTGGGACCCATGCGATGGGTAGCACGCAGTATTACTTTAAAGGGTCTGCGTTTGCTCACCCAACCTCACCAAACCTCTCAGCCCCAAGAGTGTCCACCCTTATGTCTCATCCAGCTGTGGGTCTAGATATGGTCTATCCAGGTTGCATCACAGCCCCTGAACGAATTGTGTAAGAATTTCTCTGTCTTTCCCTGTCTTTGTTTCATGGGTTTTTGAAAGTAATTTATTTTTATAATGGGGTTTAGCTGCTTTTCACGGCTGTGTTTATGCCGCTTTACACCCACTTGACACACTAACAGAGAGATATCAATACATAGGTTTTAAGATTATTACTAGTCAGATATATTCTTGTGCGGTGAATCGGGCGTGTTGAGTCCAGTTCTCTGAGCAAGGAGTAGGTCTTGTCTATTACATATTGGGTTTATGGAACGGTATCTGAGCTAATTTGAAACTCTTGTTTTATGTATCACCCCACCTCACCTTTCCCGTTAAGCAGCCATAGTGTGTTTTCTGCATGTGTGACTCTGTTCTGGTTTGTAATTCAGTTCAAGTGTAACGGTTTTTACATTCCCTCTATAAGTGACACCTTATGAGAAGTGTCCTTTTCTGTGTGACTTATTTCACTTAGAATCGTCTTACCTAAATCCACTCATCATGCTGCTACTAGCCTTATGACATTGATTTCATGGCTGAGTGATATTCCATTGTACATAAGGACCACAACTTTTTTATCCATTTTTCGCTTTCCTGGGATATTTAAGGTGGAATGAAGTGGAGGTCCTTGTCAACAGAGCAGCCCTAAACTTTGGGGTGCTTGTGTCTTGCTGATTTTCAATTTTCCCACTTTATCCCCCGATGCGTGGAAGTGCCCTATGCTCTCTAAGCTGTGTTTTTTAGATGTTTCAGGACACACCGTACACTTCTCCAGAGTGGCTGTTGGCGATTTACATCCCGCCCATCAGTGTAGCAAGGCTCCCATTTCTCCATGGCCTGTCCTGCATTTCTGGTTTTGACACTTTTTTCAGCATGGCCCTTTTGACCGATGGGAAGCGAGACTTCTTTGTAGCGCTGATTTGCCTTTCCAGGTTGCTTGGTTGGCCAAAAAGGGCGTATGCGTTTTTTCCTGAATATATTCAGGAAAAAACGCATACGCCCTTTTTGGCCAAGGGCATCATTGTCAACGTTTTGCCGCTTTTCATGTGCTTTAAAGGCGATTCGAATCTACCTCCTGAAATCTGTTTCCTGCAATTCTGCCTTGATTTCAAATCCTCTTCTTTGCCTTCCCTCAATATATTTGTGGACGAGAGTTATCATTTATAACTCTGCAGGTTTGTGAATTGCAGTGCCCTGAGGCTCCATTTTACAAGTCGCTTTTTTGGGAGCTGGCCGCAAAAGCGCAGGATGGCTTCAGGCCCTGTTCTGGTTCCGGGGGGCAGGCTGAGCCTGTGGTTAATTCTTCTACCTGATGGGAAAATAGAGTGACCTGTGCCTGTCCCAACACCAAGAGCTAGTCTCTCATTGGTTCCCCGTCTTCCCGTTCATCCTCAGGACAAATTGCAACCTGTACGGAACAGGAGGTTAAAGGTGCTGAGGCTCCAAGTAGGGAGATTGCTTGTAAAGTGGCTGGAATGGCGAACCCGAGCACAAGGAGATGAGAAATGAGGTGCGTTTTAGAAACCTTTCCCCATCACACGGTGTACCATCTTCTGGGTTTCTCATGCATGTTTTCGATGTAGGAAGATGCCCTTGAACCTGGAGATTTGGGACCCATGCGATGGGTAGCACGCAGTATTACTTTAAAGGGTCTGCGTTTGCTCACCCAACCTCACCAAACCTCTCAGCCCCAAGAGTGTCCACCCTTATGTCTCATCCAGCTGTGGGTCTAGATATGGTCAATCCAGGTTGCATCACAGCCCCTGAACGAATTGTGTAAGAATTTCTCTGTCTTTCCCTGTCTTTGTTTCATGGGTTTTTAAAAGTAATTTATTTTTATAATGGGGTTTAGCTGCTTTTCACGGCTGTGTTTATGCCGCTTTACACCCACTTGACACACTAACAGAGAGATATCAATACATAGGTTTTAAGATTATTACTAGTCAGATATATTCTTGTGCGGTGAATCGGGCGTGTTGAGTCCAGTTCTCTGAGCAAGGAGTAGGTCTTGTCTATTACATATTGGGTTTATGGAACGGTATCTGAGCTAATTTGAAACTCTTGTTTTATGTATCACCCCACCTCACCTTTCCCGTTAAGCAGCCATAGTGTGTTTTCTGCATGTGTGACTCTGTTCTGGTTTGTAATTCAGTTCAAGTGTAAAGGTTTTTACATTCCCTCTCTAAGTGACACCTTATGAGAAGTGTCCTTTTCTGTGTGACTTATTTCACTTAGAATCGTCTTACCTAAATCCACTCATCATGCTGCTACTAGCCTTATGACATTGATTTCATGGCTGAGTGATATTCCATTGTACATAAGGACCACAACTTTTTTATCCATTTTTCGCTTTCCTGGGATATTTAAGGTGGAATGAAGTGGAGGTCCTTGTCAACAGAGCAGCCCTAAACTTTGGGGTGCTTGTGTCTTGCTGATTTTCAATTATCCCACTTTATCCCCCCATGCGTGGAAGTGCCCTATGCTCTCTAAGCTGTGTTTTTTAGATGTTTCAGGACACACCGTACACTTCTCCAGAGTGGCTGTTGGCGATTTACATCCCGCCCATCAGTGTAGCAAGGCTCCCATTTCTCCATGGCCTGTCCTGCATTTCTGGTTTTGACACTT
Organism: Balaenoptera physalus; assembly: GCF_965194825.1. Taxonomy (NCBI): domain Eukaryota; kingdom Metazoa; phylum Chordata; class Mammalia; order Artiodactyla; family Balaenopteridae; genus Balaenoptera; species Balaenoptera physalus. The sequence goes on along the minus strand of NW_028125455.1, from coordinate 43,311 downwards.
TTTTCAGCATGGCCCTTTTGACCGATGGGAAGCGAGACTTCTTTGTAGCGCTGATTTGCCTTTCCAGGTTGCTTGGTTGGCCAAAAAGGGCGTATGCGTTTTTTCCTGAATATATTCAGGAAAAAACGCATACGCCCTTTTTGGCCAAGGGCATCATTGTCAACGTTTTGCCGCTTTTCATGTGCTTTAAAGGCGATTCGAATCTACCTCCTGAAATCTGTTTCCTGCAATTCTGCCTTGATTTCAAATCCTCTTCTTTGCCTTCCCTCAATATATTTGTGGACGAGAGTTATCATTTATAACTCTGCAGGTTTGTGAATTGCAGTGCCCTGAGGCTCCATTTTACAAGTCGCTTTTTTGGGAGCTGGCCGCAAAAGCGCAGGATGGCTTCAGGCCCTGTTCTGGTTCCGGGGGGCAGGCTGAGCCTGTGGTTAATTCTTCTTCCTGATGGGAAAATAGAGTGACCTGTGCCTGTCCCAACACCAAGAGCTAGTCTCTCATTGGTTCCCCGTCTTCCCGTTCATCCTCAGGACAAATTGCAACCTGTACGGAACAGGAGGTTAAAGGTGCTGAGGCTCCAAGTAGGGAGATTGCTAGTAAAGTGGCTGGAATGGCGAACCCGAGCACAAGGAGATGAGAAATGAGGTGCGTTTTAGAAACCTTTCCCCATCACACGGTGTACCATCTTCTGGGTTTCTCATGCATGTTTTCGATGTAGGAAGATGCCCTTGAACCTGGAGATTTGGGACCCATGCGATGGGTAGCACGCAGTATTACTTTAAAGGGTCTGCGTTTGCTCACCCAACCTCACCAAACCTCTCAGCCCCAAGAGTGTCCACCCTTATGTCTCATCCAGCTGTGGGTCTAGATATGGTCAATCCAGGTTGCATCACAGCCCCTGAACGAATTGTGTAAGAATTTCTCTGTCTTTCCCTGTCTTTGTTTCATGGGTTTTTAAAAGTAATTTATTTTTATAATGGGGTTTAGCTGCTTTTCACGGCTGTGTTTATGCCGCTTTACACCCACTTGACACACTAACAGAGAGATATCAATACATAGGTTTTAAGATTATTACTAGTCAGATATATTCTTGTGCGGTGAATCGGGCGTGTTGAGTCCAGTTCTCTGAGCAAGGAGTAGGTCTTGTCTATTACATATTGGGTTTATGGAACGGTATCTGAGCTAATTTGAAACTCTTGTTTTATGTATCACCCCACCTCACCTTTCCCGTTAAGCAGCCATAGTGTGTTTTCTGCATGTGTGACTCTGTTCTGGTTTGTAATTCAGTTCAAGTGTAACGGTTTTTACATTCCCTCTCTAAGTGACACCTTATGAGAAGTGTCCTTTTCTGTGTGACTTATTTCACTTAGAATCGTCTTACCTAAATCCACTCATCATGCTGCTACTAGCCTTATGACATTGATTTCATGGCTGAGTGATATTCCATTGTACATAAGGACCACAACTTTTTTATCCATTTTTCGCTTTCCTGGGATATTTAAGGTGGAATGAAGTGGAGGTCCTTGTCAACAGAGCAGCCCTAAACTTTGGGGTGCTTGTGTCTTGCTGATTTTCAATTTTCCCACTTTATCCCCCCATGCGTGGAAGTGCCCTATGCTCTCTAAGCTGTGTTTTTTAGATGTTTCAGGACACACCGTACACTTCTCCAGAGTGGCTGTTGGCGATTTACATCCCGCCCATCAGTGTAGCAAGGCTCCCATTTCTCCATGGCCTGTCCTGCATTTCTGGTTTTGACACTTTTTTCAGCATGGCCCTTTTGACCGATGGGAAGCGAGACTTCTTTGTAGCGCTGATTTGCCTTTCCAGGTTGCTTGGTTGGCCAAAAAGGGCGTATGCGTTTTTTCCTGAATATATTCAGGAAAAAACGCATATGCCCTTTTTGGCCAAGGGCATCATTGTCAACGTTTTGCCGCTTTTCATGTGCTTTAAAGGCGATTCGAATCTACCTCCTGAAATCTGTTTCCTGCAATTCTGCCTTGATTTCAAATCCTCTTCTTTGCCTTCCCTCAATATATTTGTGGACGAGAGTTATCATTTATAACTCTGCAGGTTTGTGAATTGCAGTGCCCTGAGGCTCCATTTTACAAGTCGCTTTTTTGGGAGCTGGCCGCAAAAGCGCAGGATGGCTTCAGGCCCTGTTCTGGTTCCGGGGGGCAGGCTGAGCCTGTGGTTAATTCTTCTTCCTGATGGGAAAATAGAGTGACCTGTGCCTGTCCCAACACCAAGAGCTAGTCTCTCATTGGTTCCCCGTCTTCCCGTTCATCCTCAGGACAAATTGCAACCTGTACGGAACAGGAGGTTAAAGGTGCTGAGGCTCCAAGTAGGGAGATTGCTAGTAAAGTGGCTGGAATGGCGAACCCGAGCACAAGGAGATGAGAAATGAGGTGCGTTTTAGAAACCTTTCCCCATCACACGGTGTACCATCTTCTGGGTTTCTCATGCATGTTTTCGATGTAGGAAGATGCCCTTGAACCTGGAGATTTGGGACCCATGCGATGGGTAGCACGCAGTATTACTTTAAAGGGTCTGCGTTTGCTCACCCAACCTCACCAAACCTCTCAGCCCCAAGAGTGTCCACCCTTATGTCTCATCCAGCTGTGGGTCTAGATATGGTCAATCCAGGTTGCATCACAGCCCCTGAACGAATTGTGTAAGAATTTCTCTGTCTTTCCCTGTCTTTGTTTCATGTGTTTTTAAAAGTAATTTATTTTTATAATGGGGTTTAGCTGCTTTTCACGGCTGTGTTTATGCCGCTTTACACCCACTTGACACACTAACAGAGAGATATCAATACATAGGTTTTAAGATTATTACTAGTCAGATATATTCTTGTGCGGTGAATCGGGCGTGTTGAGTCCAGTTCTCTGAGCAAGGAGTAGGTCTTGTCTATTACATATTGGGTTTATGGAACGGTATCTGAGCTAATTTGAAACTCTTGTTTTATGTATCACCCCACCTCACCTTTCCCGTTAAGCAGCCATAGTGTGTTTTCTGCATGTGTGACTCTGTTCTGGTTTGTAATTCAGTTCAAGTGTAAAGGTTTTTACATTCCCTCTCTAAGTGACACCTTATGAGAAGTGTCCTTTTCTGTGTGACTTATTTCACTTAGAATCGTCTTACCTAAATCCACTCATCATGCTGCTACTAGCCTTATGACATTGATTTCATGGCTGAGTGATATTCCATTGTACATAAGGACCACAACTTTTTTATCCATTTTTCGCTTTCCTGGGATATTTAAGGTGGAATGAAGTGGAGGTCCTTGTCAACAGAGCAGCCCTAAACTTTGGGGTGCTTGTGTCTTGCTGATTTTCAATTTTCCCACTTTATCCCCCCATGCGTGGAAGTGCCCTATGCTCTCTAAGCTGTGTTTTTTAGATGTTTCAGGACACACCGTACACTTCTCCAGAGTGGCTGTTGGCGATTTACATCCCGCCCATCAGTGTAGCAAGGCTCCCATTTCTCCATGGCCTGTCCTGCATTTCTGGTTTTGACACTTTTTTCAGCATGGCCCTTTTGACCGATGGGAAGCGAGACTTCTTTGTAGCGCTGATTTGCCTTTCCAGGTTGCTTGGTTGGCCAAAAAGGGCGTATGCGTTTTTTCCTGAATATATTCAGGAAAAAACGCATATGCCCTTTTTGGCCAAGGGCATCATTGTCAACGTTTTGCCGCTTTTCATGTGCTTTAAAGGCGATTCGAATCTACCTCCTGAAATCTGTTTCCTGCAATTCTGCCTTGATTTCAAATCCTCTTCTTTGCCTTCCCTCAATATATTTGTGGACGAGAGTTATCATTTATAACTCTGCAGGTTTGTGAATTGCAGTGCCCTGAGGCTCCATTTTACAAGTCGCTTTTTTGGGAGCTGGCCGCAAACGCGCAGGATGGCTTCAGGCCCTGTTCTGGTTCCGGGGGGCAGGCTGAGCCTGTGGTTAATTCTTCTTCCTGATGGGAAAATAGAGTGACCTGTGCCTGTCCCAACACCAAGAGCTAGTCTCTCATTGGTTCCCCGTCTTCCCGTTCATCCTCAGGACAAATTGCAACCTGTACGGAACAGGAGGTTAAAGGTGCTGAGGCTCCAAGTAGGGAGATTGCTAGTAAAGTGGCTGGAATGGCGAACCCGAGCACAAGGAGATGAGAAATGAGGTGCGTTTTAGAAACCTTTCCCCATCACACGGTGTACCATCTTCTGGGTTTCTCATGCATGTTTTCGATGTAGGAAGATGCCCTTGAACCTGGAGATTTGGGACCCATGCGATGGGTAGCACGCAGTATTACTTTAAAGGGTCTGCGTTTGCTCACCCAACCTCACCAAACCTCTCAGCCCCAAGAGTGTCCACCCTTATGTCTCATCCAGCTGTGGGTCTAGATATGGTCAATCCAGGTTGCATCACAGCCCCTGAACGAATTGTGTAAGAATTTCTCTGTCTTTCCCTGTCTTTGTTTCATGGGTTCTTAAAAGTAATTTATTTTTATAATGGGGTTTAGCTGCTTTTCACGGCTGTGTTTATGCCGCTTTACACCCACTTGACACACTAACAGAGAGATATCAATACATAGGTTTTAAGATTATTACTAGTCAGATATATTCTTGTGCGGTGAATCGGGCGTGTTGAGTCCAGTTCTCTGAGCAAGGAGTAGGTCTTGTCTATTACATATTGGGTTTATGGAACGGTATCTGAGCTAATTTGAAACTCTTGTTTTATGTATCACCCCACCTCACCTTTCCCGTTAAGCAGCCATAGTGTGTTTTCTGCATGTGTGACTCTGTTCTGGTTAGTAATTCAGTTCAAGTGTAACGGTTTTTACATTCCCTCTATAAGTGACACCTTATGAGAAGTGTCCTTTTCTGTGTGACTTATTTCACTTAGAATCGTCTTACCTAAATCCACTCATCATGCTGCTACTAGCCTTATGACATTGATTTCATGGCTGAGTGATATTCCATTGTACATAAGGACCACAACTTTTTTATCCATTTTTCGCTTTCCTGGGATATTTAAGGTGGAATGAAGTGGAGGTCCTTGTCAACAGAGCAGCCCTAAACTTTGGGGTGCTTGTGTCTTGCTGATTTTCAATTATCCCACTTTATCCCCCCATGCGTGGAAGTGCCCTATGCTCTCTAAGCTGTGTTTTTTAGATGTTTCAGGACACACCGTACACTTCTCCAGAGTGGCTGTTGGCGATTTACATCCCGCCCATCAGTGTAGCAAGGCTCCCATTTCTCCATGGCCTGTCCTGCATTTCTGGTTTTGACACTTTTTTCAGCATGGCCCTTTTGACCGATGGGAAGCGAGACTTCTTTGTAGCGCTGATTTGCCTTTCCAGGTTGCTTGGTTGGCCAAAAAGGGCGTATGCGTTTTTTCCTGAATATATTCAGGAAAAAACGCATACGCCCTTTTTGGCCAAGGGCATCATTGTCAACGTTTTGCCGCTTTTCATGTGCTTTAAAGGCGATTCGAATCTACCTCCTGAAATCTGTTTCCTGCAATTCTGCCTTGATTTCAAATCCTCTTCTTTGCCTTCCCTCAATATATTTGTGGACGAGAGTTATCATTTATAACTCTGCAGGTTTGTGAATTGCAGTGCCCTGAGGCTCCATTTTACAAGTCGCTTTTTTGGGAGCTGGCCGCAAAAGCGCAGGATGGCTTCAGGCCCTGTTCTGGTTCCGGGGGGCAGGCTGAGCCTGTGGTTAATTCTTCTTCCTGATGGGAAAATAGAGTGACCTGTGCCTGTCCCAACACCAAGAGCTAGTCTCTCATTGGTTCCCCGTCTTCCCGTTCATCCTCAGGACAAATTGCAACCTGTACGGAACAGGAGGTTAAAGGTGCTGAGGCTCCAAGTAGGGAGATTGCTAGTAAAGTGGCTGGAATGGCGAACCCGAGCACAAGGAGATGAGAAATGAGGTGCGTTTTAGAAACCTTTCCCCATCACACGGTGTACCATCTTCTGGGTTTCTCATGCATGTTTTCGATGTAGGAAGATGCCCTTGAACCTGGAGATTTGGGACCCATGCGATGGGTAGCACGCAGTATTACTTTAAAGGGTCTGCGTTTGCTCACCCAACCTCACCAAACCTCTCAGCCCCAAGAGTGTCCACCCTTATGTCTCATCCAGCTGTGGGTCTAGATATGGTCAATCCAGGTTGCATCACAGCCCCTGAACGAATTGTGTAAGAATTTCTCTGTCTTTCCCTGTCTTTGTTTCATGGGTTTTTAAAAGTAATTTATTTTTATAATGGGGTTTAGCTGCTTTTCACGGCTGTGTTTATGCCGCTTTACACCCACTTGACACACTAACAGAGAGATATCAATACATAGGTTTTAAGATTATTACTAGTCAGATATATTCTTGTGCGGTGAATCGGGCGTGTTGAGTCCAGTTCTCTGAGCAAGGAGTAGGTCTTGTCTATTACATATTGGGTTTATGGAACGGTATCTGAGCTAATTTGAAACTCTTGTTTTATGTATCACCCCACCTCACCTTTCCCGTTAAGCAGCCATAGTGTGTTTTCTGCATGTGTGACTCTGTTCTGGTTTGTAATTCAGTTCAAGTGTAAAGGTTTTTACATTCCCTCTCTAAGTGACACCTTATGAGAAGTGTCCTTTTCTGTGTGACTTATTTCACTTAGAATCGTCTTACCTAAATCCACTCATCATGCTGCTACTAGCCTTATGACATTGATTTCATGGCTGAGTGATATTCCATTGTACATAAGGACCACAACTTTTTTATCCATTTTTCGCTTTCCTGGGATATTTAAGGTGGAATGAAGTGGAGGTCCTTGTCAACAGAGCAGCCCTAAACTTTGGGGTGCTTGTGTCTTGCTGATTTTCAATTTTCCCACTTTATCCCCCCATGCGTGGAAGTGCCCTATGCTCTCTAAGCTGTGTTTTTTAGATGTTTCAGGACACACCGTACACTTCTCCAGAGTGGCTGTTGGCGATTTACATCCCGCCCATCAGTGTAGCAAGGCTCCCATTTCTCCATGGCCTGTCCTGCATTTCTGGTTTTGACACTTTTTTCAGCATGGCCCTTTTGACCGATGGGAAGCGAGACTTCTTTGTAGCGCTGATTTGCCTTTCCAGGTTGCTTGGTTGGCCAAAAAGGGCGTATGCGTTTTTTCCTGAATATATTCAGGAAAAAACGCATATGCCCTTTTTGGCCAAGGGCATCATTGTCAACGTTTTGCCGCTTTTCATGTGCTTTAAAGGTGATTCGAATCTACCTCCTGAAATCTGTTTCCTGCAATTCTGCCTTGATTTCAAATCCTCTTCTTTGCCTTCCCTCAATATATTTGTGGACGAGAGTTATCATTTATAACTCTGCAGGTTTGTGAATTGCAGTGCCCTGAGGCTCCATTTTACAAGTCGCTTTTTTGGGAGCTGGCCGCAAAAGCGCAGGATGGCTTCAGGCCCTGTTCTGGTTCCGGGGGGCAGGCTGAGCCTGTGGTTAATTCTTCTTCCTGATGGGAAAATAGAGTGACCTGTGCCTGTCCCAACACCAAGAGCTAGTCTCTCATTGGTTCCCCGTCTTCCCGTTCATCCTCAGGACAAATTGCAACCTGTACGGAACAGGAGGTTAAAGGTGCTGAGGCTCCAAGTAGGGAGATTGCTAGTAAAGTGGCTGGAATGGCGAACCCGAGCACAAGGAGATGAGAAATGAGGTGCGTTTTAGAAACCTTTCCCCATCACACGGTGTACCATCTTCTGGGTTTCTCATGCATGTTTTCGATGTAGGAAGATGCCCTTGAACCTGGAGATTTGGGACCCATGCGATGGGTAGCACGCAGTATTACTTTAAAGGGTCTGCGTTTGCTCACCCAACCTCACCAAACCTCTCAGCCCCAAGAGTGTCCACCCTTATGTCTCATCCAGCTGTGGGTCTAGATATGGTCAATCCAGGTTGCATCACAGCCCCTGAACGAATTGTGTAAGAATTTCTCTGTCTTTCCCTGTCTTTGTTTCATGGGTTTTTAAAAGTAATTTATTTTTATAATGGGGTTTAGCTGCTTTTCACGGCTGTGTTTATGCCGCTTTACACCCACTTGACACACTAACAGAGAGATATCAATACATAGGTTTTAAGATTATTACTAGTCAGATATATTCTTGTGCGGTGAATCGGGCGTGTTGAGTCCAGTTCTCTGAGCAAGGAGTAGGTCTTGTCTATTACATATTGGGTTTATGGAACGGTATCTGAGCTAATTTGAAACTCTTGTTTTATGTATCACCCCACCTCACCTTTCCCGTTAAGCAGCCATAGTGTGTTTTCTGCATGTGTGACTCTGTTCTGGTTTGTAATTCAGTTCAAGTGTAAAGGTTTTTACATTCCCTCTCTAAGTGACACCTTATGAGAAGTGTCCTTTTCTGTGTGACTTATTTCACTTAGAATCGTCTTACCTAAATCCACTCATCATGCTGCTACTAGCCTTATGACATTGATTTCATGGCTGAGTGATATTCCATTGTACATAAGGACCACAACTTTTTTATCCATTTTTCGCTTTCCTGGGATATTTAAGGTGGAATGAAGTGGAGGTCCTTGTCAACAGAGCAGCCCTAAACTTTGGGGTGCTTGTGTCTTGCTGATTTTCAATTTTCCCACTTTATCCCCCCATGCGTGGAAGTGCCCTATGCTCTCTAAGCTGTGTTTTTTAGATGTTTCAGGACACACCGTACACTTCTCCAGAGTGGCTGTTGGCGATTTACATCCCGCCCATCAGTGTAGCAAGGCTCCCATTTCTCCATGGCCTGTCCTGCATTTCTGGTTTTGACACTTTTTTCAGCATGGCCCTTTTGACCGATGGGAAGCGAGACTTCTTTGTAGCGCTGATTTGCCTTTCCAGGTTGCTTGGTTGGCCAAAAAGGGCGTATGCGTTTTTTCCTGAATATATTCAGGAAAAAACGCATATGCCCTTTTTGGCCAAGGGCATCATTGTCAACGTTTTGCCGCTTTTCATGTGCTTTAAAGGCGATTCGAATCTACCTCCTGAAATCTGTTTCCTGCAATTCTGCCTTGATTTCAAATCCTCTTCTTTGCCTTCCCTCAATATATTTGTGGACGAGAGTTATCATTTATAACTCTGCAGGTTTGTGAATTGCAGTGCCCTGAGGCTCCATTTTACAAGTCGCTTTTTTGGGAGCTGGCCGCAAACGCGCAGGATGGCTTCAGGCCCTGTTCTGGTTCCGGGGGGCAGGCTGAGCCTGTGGTTAATTCTTCTTCCTGATGGGAAAATAGAGTGACCTGTGCCTGTCCCAACACCAAGAGCTAGTCTCTCATTGGTTCCCCGTCTTCCCGTTCATCCTCAGGACAAATTGCAACCTGTACGGAACAGGAGGTTAAAGGTGCTGAGGCTCCAAGTAGGGAGATTGCTAGTAAAGTGGCTGGAATGGCGAACCCGAGCACAAGGAGATGAGAAATGAGGTGCGTTTTAGAAACCTTTCCCCATCACACGGTGTACCATCTTCTGGGTTTCTCATGCATGTTTTCGATGTAGGAAGATGCCCTTGAACCTGGAGATTTGGGACCCATGCGATGGGTAGCACGCAGTATTACTTTAAAGGGTCTGCGTTTGCTCACCCAACCTCACCAAACCTCTCAGCCCCAAGAGTGTCCACCCTTATGTCTCATCCAGCTGTGGGTCTAGATATGGTCAATCCAGGTTGCATCACAGCCCCTGAACGAATTGTGTAAGAATTTCTCTGTATTTCCCTGTCTTTGTTTCATGGGTTTTTAAAAGTAATTTATTTTTATAATGGGGTTTAGCTGCTTTTCACGGCTGTGTTTATGCCGCTTTACACCCACTTGACACACTAACAGAGAGATATCAATACATAGGTTTTAAGATTATTACTAGTCAGATATATTCTTGTGCGGTGAATCGGGCGTGTTGAGTCCAGTTCTCTGAGCAAGGAGTAGGTCTTGTCTATTACATATTGGGTTTATGGAACGGTATCTGAGCTAATTTGAAACTCTTGTTTTATGTATCACCCCACCTCACCTTTCCCGTTAAGCAGCCATAGTGTGTTTTCTGCATGTGTGACTCTGTTCTGGTTTGTAATTCAGTTCAAGTGTAACGGTTTTTACATTCCCTCTATAAGTGACACCTTATGAGAAGTGTCCTTTTCTGTGTGACTTATTTCACTTAGAATCGTCTTACCTAAATCCACTCATCATGCTGCTACTAGCCTTATGACATTGATTTCATGGCTGAGTGATATTCCATTGTACATAAGGACCACAACTTTTTTATCCATTTTTCGGTTTCCTGGGATATTTAAGGTGGAATGAAGTGGAGGTCCTTGTCAACAGAGCAGCCCTAAACTTTGGGGTGCTTGTGTCTTGCTGATTTTCAATTTTCCCACTTTATCCCCCCATGCGTGGAAGTGCCCTATGCTCTCTAAGCTGTGTTTTTTAGATGTTTCAGGACACACCGTACACTTCTCCAGAGTGGCTGTTGGCGATTTACATCCCGCCCATCAGTGTAGCAACGCTCCCATTTCTCCATGGCCTGTCCTGCATTTCTGGTTTTGACACTTTTTTCAGCATGGTCCTTTTGACCGATGGGAAGCGCGACTTCTTTGTAGCGCTGATTTGCCTTTCCAGGTTGCTTGGTTGGCCAAAAAGGGCGTATGCGTTTTTTCCTGAATATATTCAGGAAAAAACGCATACGCCCTTTTTGGCCAAGGGCATCATTGTCAACGTTTTGCCGCTTTTCATGTGCTTTAAAGGCGATTCGAATCTACCTCCTGAAATCTGTTTCCTGCAATTCTGCCTTGATTTCAAATCCTCTTCTTTGCCTTCCCTCAATATATTTGTGGACGAGAGTTATCATTTATAACTCTGCAGGTTTGTGAATTGCAGTGCCCTGAGGCTCCATTTTACAAGTCGCTTTTTTGGGAGCTGGCCGCAAAAGCGCAGGATGGCTTCAGGCCCTGTTCTGGTTCCGGGGGGCAGGCTGAGCCTGTGGTTAATTCTTCTTCCTGATGGGAAAATAGAGTGACCTGTGCCTGTCCCAACACCAAGAGCTAGTCTCTCATTGGTTCCCCGTCTTCCCGTTCATCCTCAGGACAAATTGCAACCTGTACGGAACAGGAGGTTAAAGGTGCTGAGGCTCCAAGTAGGGAGATTGCTAGTAAAGTGGCTGGAATGGCGAACCCGAGCACAAGGAGATGAGAAATGAGGTGCGTTTTAGAAACCTTTCCCCATCACACGGTGTACCATCTTCTGGGTTTCTCATGCATGTTTTCGATGTAGGAAGATGCCCTTGAACCTGGAGATTTGGGACCCATGCGATGGGTAGCACGCAGTATTACTTTAAAGGGTCTGCGTTTGCTCACCCAACCTCACCAAACCTCTCAGCCCCAAGAGTGTCCACCCTTATGTCTCATCCAGCTGTGGGTCTAGATATGGTCAATCCAGGTTGCATCACAGCCCCTGAACGAATTGTGTAAGAATTTCTCTGTCTTTCCCTTTCTTTGTTTCAAGGGTTTTTAAAAGTAATTTATTTTTATAATGGGGTTTAGCTGCTTTTCACGGCTGTGTTTATGCCGCTTTACACCCACTTGACACACTAACAGAGAGATATCAATACATAGGTTTTAAGATTATTACTAGTCAGATATATTCTTGTGCGGTGAATCGGGCGTGTTGAGTCCAGTTCTCTGAGCAAGGAGTAGGTCTTGTCTATTACATATTGGGTTTATGGAACGGTATCTGAGCTAATTTGAAACTCTTGTTTTATGTATCACCCCACCTCACCTTTCCCGTTAAGCAGCCATAGTGTGTTTTCTGCATGTGTGACTCTGTTCTGTTTTGTAATTCAGTTCAAGTGTAACGGTTTTTACATTCCCTCTATAAGTGACACCTTATGAGAAGTGTCCTTTTCTGTGTGACTTATTTCACTTAGAATCGTCTTACCTAAATCCACTCATCATGCTGCTACTAGCCTTATGACATTGATTTCATGGCTGAGTGATATTCCATTGTACATAAGGACCACAACTTTTTTATCCATTTTTCGCATTCCTGGGATATTTAAGGTGGAATGAAGTGGAGGTCCTTGTCAACAGAGCAGCCCTAAACTTTGGGGTGCTTGTGTCTTGCTGATTTTCAATTTTCCCACTTTATCCCCCGATGCGTGGAAGTGCCCTATGCTCTCTAAGCTGTGTTTTTTAGATGTTTCAGGACACACCGTACACTTCTCCAGAGTGGCTGTTGGCGATTTACATCCCGCCCATCAGTGTAGCAACGCTCCCATTTCTCCATGGCCTGTCCTGCATTTCTGGTTTTGACACTTTTTTCAGCATGGTCCTTTTGACCGATGGGAAGCGCGACTTCTTTGTAGCGCTGATTTGCCTTTCCAGGTTGCTTGGTTGGCCAAAAAGGGCGTATGCGTTTTTTCCTGAATATATTCAGGAAAAAACGCATACGCCCTTTTTGGCCAAGGGCATCATTGTCAACGTTTTGCCGCTTTTCATGTGCTTTAAAGGCGATTCGAATCTACCTCCTGAAATCTGTTTCCTGCAATTCTGCCTTGATTTCAAATCCTCTTCTTTGCCTTCCCTCAATATATTTGTGGACGAGAGTTATCATTTATAACTCTGCAGGTTTGTGAATTGCAGTGCCCTGAGGCTCCATTTTACAAGTCGCTTTTTTGGGAGCTGGCCGCAAAAGCGCAGGATGGCTTCAGGCCCTGTTCTGGTTCCGGGGGGCAGGCTGAGCCTGTGGTTAATTCTTCTTCCTGATGGGAAAATAGAGTGACCTGTGCCTGTCCCAACACCAAGAGCTAGTCTCTCATTGGTTCCCCGTCTTCCCGTTCATCCTCAGGACAAATTGCAACCTGTACGGAACAGGAGGTTAAAGGTGCTGATGCTCCAAGTAGGGAGATTGCTAGTAAAGTGGCTGGAATGGCGAACCCGAGCACAAGGAGATGAGAAATGAGGTGCGTTTTAGAAACCTTTCCCCATCACACGGTGTACCATCTTCTGGGTTTCTCATGCATGTTTTCGATGTAGGAAGATGCCCTTGAACCTGGAGATTTGGGACCCATGCGATGGGTAGCACGCAGTATTACTTTAAAGGGTCTGCGTTTGCTCACCCAACCTCACCAAACCTCTCAGCCCCAAGAGTGTCCACCCTTATGTCTCATCCAGCTGTGGGTCTAGATATGGTCAATCCAGGTTGCATCACAGCCACTGAACGAATTGTGTAAGAATTTCTCTGTCTTTCCCTGTCTTTGTTTCAAGGGTTTTTAAAAGTAATTTATTTTTATAATGGGGTTTAGCTGCTTTTCACGGCTGTGTTTATGCCGCTTTACACCCACTTGACACACTAACAGAGAGATATCAATACATAGGTTTTAAGATTATTACTAGTCAGATATATTCTTGTGCGGTGAATCGGGCGTGTTGAGTCCAGTTCTCTGAGCAAGGAGTAGGTCTTGTCTATTACATATTGGGTTTATGGAACGGTATCTGAGCTAATTTGAAACTCTTGTTTTATGTATCACCCCACCTCACCTTTCCCGTTAAGCAGCCATAGTGTGTTTTCTGCATGTGTGACTCTGTTCTGTTTTGTAATTCAGTTCAAGTGTAACGGTTTTTACATTCCCTCTATAAGTGACACCTTATGAGAAGTGTCCTTTTCTGTGTGACTTATTTCACTTAGAATCGTCTTACCTAAATCCACTCATCATGCTGCTACTAGCCTTATGACATTGATTTCATGGCTGAGTGATATTCCATTGTACATAAGGACCACAACTTTTTTATCCATTTTTCGCATTCCTGGGATATTTAAGGTGGAATGAAGTGGAGGTCCTTGTCAACAGAGCAGCCCTAAACTTTGGGGTGCTTGTGTCTTGCTGATTTTCAATTTTCCCACTTTATCCCCCCATGAGTGGAAGTGCCCTATGCTCTCTAAGCTGTGTTTTTTAGATGTTTCAGGACACACCGTACACTTCTCCAGAGTGGCTGTTGGCGATTTACATCCCGCCATTCAGTGTAGCAACGCTCCCATTTCTCCATGGCCTGTCCTGCATTTCTGGTTTTGACACTTTTTTCAGCATGGTCCTTTTGACCGATGGGAAGCGCGACTTCTTTGTAGCGCTGATTTGCCTTTCCAGGTTGCTTGGTTGGCCAAAAAGGGCGTATGCGTTTTTTCCTGAATATATTCAGGAAAAAACGCATACGCCCTTTTTGGCCAAGGGCATCATTGTCAACGTTTTGCCGCTTTTCATGTGCTTTAAAGGCGATTCGAATCTACCTCCTGAAATCTGTTTCCTGCAATTCTGCCTTGATTTCAAATCCTCTTCTTTGCCTTCCCTCAATATATTTGTGGACGAGAGTTATCATTTATAACTCTGCAGGTTTGTGAATTGCAGTGCCCTGAGGCTCCATTTTACAAGTCGCTTTTTTGGGAGCTGGCCGCAAAAGCGCAGGATGGCTTCAGGCCCTGTTCTGGTTCCGGGGGGCAGGCTGAGCCTGTGGTTAATTCTTCTTCCTGATGGGAAAATAGAGTGACCTGTGCCTGTCCCAACACCAAGAGCTAGTCTCTCATTGGTTCCCCGTCTTCCCGTTCATCCTCAGGACAAATTGCAACCTGTACGGAACAGGAGGTTAAAGGTGCTGATGCTCCAAGTAGGGAGATTGCTAGTAAAGTGGCTGGAATGGCGAACCCGAGCACAAGGAGATGAGAAATGAGGTGCGTTTTAGAAACCTTTCCCCATCACACGGTGTACCATCTTCTGGGTTTCTCATGCATGTTTTCGATGTAGGAAGATGCCCTTGAACCTGGAGATTTGGGACCCATGCGATGGGTAGCACGCAGTATTACTTTAAAGGGTCTGCGTTTGCTCACCCAACCTCACCAAACCTCTCAGCCCCAAGAGTGTCCACCCTTATGTCTCATCCAGCTGTGGGTCTAGATATGGTCAATCCAGGTTGCATCACAGCCCCTGAACGACTTGTGTAAGAATTTCTCTGTCTTTCCCTGTCTTTGTTTCATGGGTTTTTAAAAGTAATTTATTTTTATAATGGGGTTTAGCTGCTTTTCACGGCTGTGTTTATGCCGCTTTACACCCACTTGACACACTAACAGAGAGATATCAATACATAGGTTTTAAGATTATTACTACTCAGATATATTCTTGTGCGGTGAATCGGGCGTGTTGAGTGCAGTTCTCTGAGCAAGGAGTAGGTCTTGTCTATTACATATTGGGTTTATGGAACGGTATCTGAGCTAATTTGAAACTCTTGTTTTATGTATCACCCCACCTCACCTTTCCCTTTAAGCAGCCATAGTGTGTTTTCTGCATGTGTGACTCTGTTCTGTTTTGTAATTCAGTTCAAGTGTAACGGTTTTTACATTCCCTCTATAAGTGACACCTTATGAGAAGTGTCCTTTTCTGTGTGACTTATTTCACTTAGAATCGTCTTACCTAAATCCACTCATCATGCTGCTACTAGCCTTATGACATTGATTTCATGGCTGAGTGATATTCCATTGTACATAAGGACCACAACTTTTTTATCCATTTTTCGCTTTCCTGGGATATTTAAGGTGGAATGAAGTGGAGGTCTTTGTCAACAGAGCAGCCCTAAACTTTGGGGTGCTTGTGTCTTGCTGATTTTCAATTTTCCCACTTTATCCCCCCATGAGTGGAAGTGCCCTATGCTCTCTAAGCTGTGTTTTTTAGATGTTTCAGGACACACCGTACACTTCTCCAGAGTGGCTGTTGGCGATTTACATCCCGCCCATCAGTGTAGCAAGGCTCCCATTTCTCCATGGCCTGTCCTGCATTTCTGGTTTTGACACTTTTTTCAGCATGGCCCTTTTGACCGATGGGAAGCGAGACTTCTTTGTAGCGCTGATTTGCCTTTCCAGGTTGCTTGGTTGGCCAAAAAGGGCGTATGCGTTTTTTCCTGAATATATTCAGGAAAAAACGCATACGCCCTTTTTGGCCAAGGGCATCATTGTCAACGTTTTGCCGCTTTTCATGTGCTTTAAAGGCGATTCGAATCTACCTCCTGAAATCTGTTTCCTGCAATTCTGCCTTGATTTCAAATCCTCTTCTTTGCCTTCCCTCAATATATTTGTGGACGAGAGTTATCATTTATAACTCTGCAGGTTTGTGAATTGCAGTGCCCTGAGGCTCCATTTTACAAGTCGCTTTTTTGGGAGCTGGCCGCAAAAGCGCAGGATGGCTTCAGGCCCTGTTCTGGTTCCGGGGGGCAGGCTGAGCCTGTGGTTAATTCTTCTTCCTGATGGGAAAATAGAGTGACCTGTGCCTGTCCCAACACCAAGAGCTAGTCTCTCATTGGTTCCCCGTCTTCCCGTTCATCCTCAGGACAAATTGCAACCTGTACGGAACAGGAGGTTAAAGGTGCTGATGCTCCAAGTAGGGAGATTGCTAGTAAAGTGGCTGGAATGGCGAACCCGAGCACAAGGAGATGAGAAATGAGGTGCGTTTTAGAAACCTTTCCCCATCACACGGTGTACCATCTTCTGGGTTTCTCATGCATGTTTTCGATGTAGGAAGATGCCCTTGAACCTGGAGATTTGGGACCCATGCGATGGGTAGCACGCAGTATTACTTTAAAGGGTCTGCGTTTGCTCACCCAACCTCACCAAACCTCTCAGCCCCAAGAGTGTCCACCCTTATGTCTCATCCAGCTGTGGGTCTAGATATGGTCAATCCAGGTTGCATCACAGCCCCTGAACGACTTGTGTAAGAATTTCTCTGTCTTTCCCTGTCTTTGTTTCATGGGTTTTTAAAAGTAATTTATTTTTATAATGGGGTTTAGCTGCTTTTCACGGCTGTGTTTATGCCGCTTTACACCCACTTGACACACTAACAGAGAGATATCAATACATAGGTTTTAAGATTATTACTAGTCAGATATATTCTTGTGCGGTGAATCGGGCGTGTTGAGTCCAGTTCTCTGAGCAAGGAGTAGGTCTTGTCTATTACATATTGGGTTTATGGAACGGTATCTGAGCTAATTTGAAACTCTTGTTTTATGTATCACCCCACCTCACCTTTCCCGTTAAGCAGCCATAGTGTGTTTTCTGCATGTGTGACTCTGTTCTGTTTTGTAATTCAGTTCAAGTGTAACGGTTTTTACATTCCCTCTATAAGTGACACCTTATGAGAAGTGTCCTTTTCTGTGTGACTTATTTCACTTAGAATCGTCTTACCTAAATCCACTCATCATGCTGCTACTAGCCTTATGACATTGATTTCATGGCTGAGTGATATTCCATTGTACATAAGGACCACAACTTTTTTATCCATTTTTCGCTTTCCTGGGATATTTAAGGTGGAATGAAGTGGAGGTCCTTGTCAACAGAGCAGCCCTAAACTTTGGGGTGCTTGTGTCTTGCTGATTTTCAATTTTCCCACTTTATCCCCCCATGAGTGGAAGTGCCCTATGCTCTCTAAGCTGTGTTTTTTAGATGTTTCAGGACACACCGTACACTTCTCCAGAGTGGCTGTTGGCGATTTACATCCCGCCCATCAGTGTAGCAAGGCTCCCATTTCTCCATGGCCTGTCCTGCATTTCTGGTTTTGACACTTTTTTCAGCATGGCCCTTTTGACCGATGGGAAGCGAGACTTCTTTGTAGCGCTGATTTGCCTTTCCAGGTTGCTTGGTTGGCCAAAAAGGGCGTATGCGTTTTTTCCTGAATATATTCAGGAAAAAACGCATACGCCCTTTTTGGCCAAGGGCATCATTGTCAACGTTTTGCCGCTTTTCATGTGCTTTAAAGGCGATTCGAATCTACCTCCTGAAATCTGTTTCCTGCAATTCTGCCTTGATTTCAAATCCTCTTCTTTGCCTTCCCTCAATATATTTGTGGACGAGAGTTATCATTTATAACTCTGCAGGTTTGTGAATTGCAGTGCCCTGAGGCTCCATTTTACAAGTCGCTTTTTTGGGAGCTGGCCGCAAAAGCGCAGGATGGCTTCAGGCCCTGTTCTGGTTCCGGGGGGCAGGCTGAGCCTGTGGTTAATTCTTCTTCCTGATGGGAAAATAGAGTGACCTGTGCCTGTCCCAACACCAAGAGCTAGTCTCTCATTGGTTCCCCGTCTTCCCGTTCATCCTCAGGACAAATTGCAACCTGTACGGAACAGGAGGTTAAAGGTGCTGAGGCTCCAAGTAGGGAGATTGCTAGTAAAGTGGCTGGAATGGCGAACCCGAGCACAAGGAGATGAGAAATGAGGTGCGTTTTAGAAACCTTTCCCCATCACACGGTGTACCATCTTCTGGGTTTCTCATGCATGTTTTCGATGTAGGAAGATGCCCTTGAACCTGGAGATTTGGGACCCATGCGATGGGTAGCACGCAGTATTACTTTAAAGGGTCTGCGTTTGCTCACCCAACCTCACCAAACCTCTCAGCCCCAAGAGTGTCCACCCTTATGTCTCATCCAGCTGTGGGTCTAGATATGGTCAATCCAGGTTGCATCACAGCCCCTGAACGAATTGTGTAAGAATTTCTCTGTCTTTCCCTGTCTTTGTTTCATGGGTTTTTAAAAGTAATTTATTTTTATAATGGGGTTTAGCTGCTTTTCACGGCTGTGTTTATGCCGCTTTACACCCACTTGACACACTAACAGAGAGATATCAATACATAGGTTTTAAGATTATTACTAGTCAGATATATTCTTGTGCGGTGAATCGGGCGTGTTGAGTCCAGTTCTCTGAGCAAGGAGTAGGTCTTGTCTATTACATATTGGGTTTATGGAACGGTATCTGAGCTAATTTGAAACTCTTGTTTTATGTATCACCCCACCTCACCTTTCCCGTTAAGCAGCCATAGTGTGTTTTCTGCATGTGTGACTCTGTTCTGGTTTGTAATTCAGTTCAAGTGTAACGGTTTTTACATTCCCTCTATAAGTGACACCTTATGAGAAGTGTCCTTTTCTGTGTGACTTATTTCACTTAGAATCGTCTTACCTAAATCCACTCATCATGCTGCTACTAGCCTTATGACATTGATTTCATGGCTGAGTGATATTCCATTGTACATAAGGACCACAACTTTTTTATCCATTTTTCGGTTTCCTGGGATATTTAAGGTGGAATGAAGTGGAGGTCCTTGTCAACAGAGCAGCCCTAAACTTTGGGGTGCTTGTGTCTTGCTGATTTTCAATTTTCCCACTTTATCCCCCCATGCGTGGAAGTGCCCTATGCTCTCTAAGCTGTGTTTTTTAGATGTTTCAGGACACACCGTACACTTCTCCAGAGTGGCTGTTGGCGATTTACATCCCGCCCATCAGTGTAGCAACGCTCCCATTTCTCCATGGCCTGTCCTGCATTTCTGGTTTTGACACTTTTTTCAGCATGGTCCTTTTGACCGATGGGAAGCGCGACTTCTTTGTAGCGCTGATTTGCCTTTCCAGGTTGCTTGGTTGGCCAAAAAGGGCGTATGCGTTTTTTCCTGAATATATTCAGGAAAAAACGCATACGCCCTTTTTGGCCAAGGGCATCATTGTCAACGTTTTGCCGCTTTTCATGTGCTTTAAAGGCGATTCGAATCTACCTCCTGAAATCTGTTTCCTGCAATTCTGCCTTGATTTCAAATCCTCTTCTTTGCCTTCCCTCAATATATTTGTGGACGAGAGTTATCATTTATAACTCTGCAGGTTTGTGAATTGCAGTGCCCTGAGGCTCCATTTTACAAGTCGCTTTTTTGGGAGCTGGCCGCAAAAGCGCAGGATGGCTTCAGGCCCTGTTCTGGTTCCGGGGGGCAGGCTGAGCCTGTGGTTAATTCTTCTTCCTGATGGGAAAATAGAGTGACCTGTGCCTGTCCCAACACCAAGAGCTAGTCTCTCATTGGTTCCCCGTCTTCCCGTTCATCCTCAGGACAAATTGCAACCTGTACGGAACAGGAGGTTAAAGGTGCTGAGGCTCCAAGTAGGGAGATTGCTAGTAAAGTGGCTGGAATGGCGAACCCGAGCACAAGGAGATGAGAAATGAGGTGCGTTTTAGAAACCTTTCCCCATCACACGGTGTACCATCTTCTGGGTTTCTCATGCATGTTTTCGATGTAGGAAGATGCCCTTGAACCTGGAGATTTGGGACCCATGCGATGGGTAGCACGCAGTATTACTTTAAAGGGTCTGCGTTTGCTCACCCAACCTCACCAAACCTCTCAGCCCCAAGAGTGTCCACCCTTATGTCTCATCCAGCTGTGGGTCTAGATATGGTCAATCCAGGTTGCATCACAGCCCCTGAACGAATTGTGTAAGAATTTCTCTGTCTTTCCCTTTCTTTGTTTCAAGGGTTTTTAAAAGTAATTTATTTTTATAATGGGGTTTAGCTGCTTTTCACGGCTGTGTTTATGCCGCTTTACACCCACTTGACACACTAACAGAGAGATATCAATACATAGGTTTTAAGATTATTACTAGTCAGATATATTCTTGTGCGGTGAATCGGGCGTGTTGAGTCCAGTTCTCTGAGCAAGGAGTAGGTCTTGTCTATTACATATTGGGTTTATGGAACGGTATCTGAGCTAATTTGAAACTCTTGTTTTATGTATCACCCCACCTCACCTTTCCCGTTAAGCAGCCATAGTGTGTTTTCTGCATGTGTGACTCTGTTCTGTTTTGTAATTCAGTTCAAGTGTAACGGTTTTTACATTCCCTCTATAAGTGACACCTTATGAGAAGTGTCCTTTTCTGTGTGACTTATTTCACTTAGAATCGTCTTACCTAAATCCACTCATCATGCTGCTACTAGCCTTATGACATTGATTTCATGGCTGAGTGATATTCCATTGTACATAAGGACCACAACTTTTTTATCCATTTTTCGCATTCCTGGGATATTTAAGGTGGAATGAAGTGGAGGTCCTTGTCAACAGAGCAGCCCTAAACTTTGGGGTGCTTGTGTCTTGCTGATTTTCAATTTTCCCACTTTATCCCCCGATGCGTGGAAGTGCCCTATGCTCTCTAAGCTGTGTTTTTTAGATGTTTCAGGACACACCGTACACTTCTCCAGAGTGGCTGTTGGCGATTTACATCCCGCCCATCAGTGTAGCAACGCTCCCATTTCTCCATGGCCTGTCCTGCATTTCTGGTTTTGACACTTTTTTCAGCATGGTCCTTTTGACCGATGGGAAGCGCGACTTCTTTGTAGCGCTGATTTGCCTTTCCAGGTTGCTTGGTTGGCCAAAAAGGGCGTATGCGTTTTTTCCTGAATATATTCAGGAAAAAACGCATACGCCCTTTTTGGCCAAGGGCATCATTGTCAACGTTTTGCCGCTTTTCATGTGCTTTAAAGGCGATTCGAATCTACCTCCTGAAATCTGTTTCCTGCAATTCTGCCTTGATTTCAAATCCTCTTCTTTGCCTTCCCTCAATATATTTGTGGACGAGAGTTATCATTTATAACTCTGCAGGTTTGTGAATTGCAGTGCCCTGAGGCTCCATTTTACAAGTCGCTTTTTTGGGAGCTGGCCGCAAAAGCGCAGGATGGCTTCAGGCCCTGTTCTGGTTCCGGGGGGCAGGCTGAGCCTGTGGTTAATTCTTCTTCCTGATGGGAAAATAGAGTGACCTGTGCCTGTCCCAACACCAAGAGCTAGTCTCTCATTGGTTCCCCGTCTTCCCGTTCATCCTCAGGACAAATTGCAACCTGTACGGAACAGGAGGTTAAAGGTGCTGATGCTCCAAGTAGGGAGATTGCTAGTAAAGTGGCTGGAATGGCGAACCCGAGCACAAGGAGATGAGAAATGAGGTGCGTTTTAGAAACCTTTCCCCATCACACGGTGTACCATCTTCTGGGTTTCTCATGCATGTTTTCGATGTAGGAAGATGCCCTTGAACCTGGAGATTTGGGACCCATGCGATGGGTAGCACGCAGTATTACTTTAAAGGGTCTGCGTTTGCTCACCCAACCTCACCAAACCTCTCAGCCCCAAGAGTGTCCACCCTTATGTCTCATCCAGCTGTGGGTCTAGATATGGTCAATCCAGGTTGCATCACAGCCACTGAACGAATTGTGTAAGAATTTCTCTGTCTTTCCCTGTCTTTGTTTCAAGGGTTTTTAAAAGTAATTTATTTTTATAATGGGGTTTAGCTGCTTTTCACGGCTGTGTTTATGCCGCTTTACACCCACTTGACACACTAACAGAGAGATATCAATACATAGGTTTTAAGATTATTACTAGTCAGATATATTCTTGTGCGGTGAATCGGGCGTGTTGAGTCCAGTTCTCTGAGCAAGGAGTAGGTCTTGTCTATTACATATTGGGTTTATGGAACGGTATCTGAGCTAATTTGAAACTCTTGTTTTATGTATCACCCCACCTCACCTTTCCCGTTAAGCAGCCATAGTGTGTTTTCTGCATGTGTGACTCTGTTCTGTTTTGTAATTCAGTTCAAGTGTAACGGTTTTTACATTCCCTCTATAAGTGACACCTTATGAGAAGTGTCCTTTTCTGTGTGACTTATTTCACTTAGAATCGTCTTACCTAAATCCACTCATCATGCTGCTACTAGCCTTATGACATTGATTTCATGGCTGAGTGATATTCCATTGTACATAAGGACCACAACTTTTTTATCCATTTTTCGCATTCCTGGGATATTTAAGGTGGAATGAAGTGGAGGTCCTTGTCAACAGAGCAGCCCTAAACTTTGGGGTGCTTGTGTCTTGCTGATTTTCAATTTTCCCACTTTATCCCCCCATGAGTGGAAGTGCCCTATGCTCTCTAAGCTGTGTTTTTTAGATGTTTCAGGACACACCGTACACTTCTCCAGAGTGGCTGTTGGCGATTTACATCCCGCCATTCAGTGTAGCAACGCTCCCATTTGTCCATGGCCTGTCCTGCATTTCTGGTTTTGACACTTTTTTCAGCATGGTCCTTTTGACCGATGGGAAGCGCGACTTCTTTGTAGCGCTGATTTGCCTTTCCAGGTTGCTTGGTTGGCCAAAAAGGGCGTATGCGTTTTTTCCTGAATATATTCAGGAAAAAACGCATACGCCCTTTTTGGCCAAGGGCATCATTGTCAACGTTTTGCCGCTTTTCATGTGCTTTAAAGGCGATTCGAATCTACCTCCTGAAATCTGTTTCCTGCAATTCTGCCTTGATTTCAAATCCTCTTCTTTGCCTTCCCTCAATATATTTGTGGACGAGAGTTATCATTTATAACTCTGCAGGTTTGTGAATTGCAGTGCCCTGAGGCTCCATTTTACAAGTCGCTTTTTTGGGAGCTGGCCGCAAAAGCGCAGGATGGCTTCAGGCCCTGTTCTGGTTCCGGGGGGCAGGCTGAGCCTGTGGTTAATTCTTCTTCCTGATGGGAAAATAGAGTGACCTGTGCCTGTCCCAACACCAAGAGCTAGTCTCTCATTGGTTCCCCGTCTTCCCGTTCATCCTCAGGACAAATTGCAACCTGTACGGAACAGGAGGTTAAAGGTGCTGATGCTCCAAGTAGGGAGATTGCTAGTAAAGTGGCTGGAATGGCGAACCCGAGCACAAGGAGATGAGAAATGAGGTGCGTTTTAGAAACCTTTCCCCATCACACGGTGTACCATCTTCTGGGTTTCTCATGCATGTTTTCGATGTAGGAAGATGCCCTTGAACCTGGAGATTTGGGACCCATGCGATGGGTAGCACGCAGTATTACTTTAAAGGGTCTGCGTTTGCTCACCCAACCTCACCAAACCTCTCAGCCCCAAGAGTGTCCACCCTTATGTCTCATCCAGCTGTGGGTCTAGATATGGTCAATCCAGGTTGCATCACAGCCCCTGAACGACTTGTGTAAGAATTTCTCTGTCTTTCCCTGTCTTTGTTTCATGGGTTTTTAAAAGTAATTTATTTTTATAATGGGGTTTAGCTGCTTTTCACGGCTGTGTTTATGCCGCTTTACACCCACTTGACACACTAACAGAGAGATATCAATACATAGGTTTTAAGATTATTACTACTCAGATATATTCTTGTGCGGTGAATCGGGCGTGTTGAGTGCAGTTCTCTGAGCAAGGAGTAGGTCTTGTCTATTACATATTGGGTTTATGGAACGGTATCTGAGCTAATTTGAAACTCTTGTTTTATGTATCACCCCACCTCACCTTTCCCTTTAAGCAGCCATAGTGTGTTTTCTGCATGTGTGACTCTGTTCTGTTTTGTAATTCAGTTCAAGTGTAACGGTTTTTACATTCCCTCTATAAGTGACACCTTATGAGAAGTGTCCTTTTCTGTGTGACTTATTTCACTTAGAATCGTCTTACCTAAATCCACTCATCATGCTGCTACTAGCCTTATGACATTGATTTCATGGCTGAGTGATATTCCATTGTACATAAGGACCACAACTTTTTTATCCATTTTTCGCTTTCCTGGGATATTTAAGGTGGAATGAAGTGGAGGTCTTTGTCAACAGAGCAGCCCTAAACTTTGGGGTGCTTGTGTCTTGCTGATTTTCAATTTTCCCACTTTATCCCCCCATGAGTGGAAGTGCCCTATGCTCTCTAAGCTGTGTTTTTTAGATGTTTCAGGACACACCGTACACTTCTCCAGAGTGGCTGTTGGCGATTTACATCCCGCCCATCAGTGTAGCAAGGCTCCCATTTCTCCATGGCCTGTCCTGCATTTCTGGTTTTGACACTTTTTTCAGCATGGCCCTTTTGACCGATGGGAAGCGAGACTTCTTTGTAGCGCTGATTTGCCTTTCCAGGTTGCTTGGTTGGCCAAAAAGGGCGTATGCGTTTTTTCCTGAATATATTCAGGAAAAAACGCATACGCCCTTTTTGGCCAAGGGCATCATTGTCAACGTTTTGCCGCTTTTCATGTGCTTTAAAGGCGATTCGAATCTACCTCCTGAAATCTGTTTCCTGCAATTCTGCCTTGATTTCAAATCCTCTTCTTTGCCTTCCCTCAATATATTTGTGGACGAGAGTTATCATTTATAACTCTGCAGGTTTGTGAATTGCAGTGCCCTGAGGCTCCATTTTACAAGTCGCTTTTTTGGGAGCTGGCCGCAAAAGCGCAGGATGGCTTCAGGCCCTGTTCTGGTTCCGGGGGGCAGGCTGAGCCTGTGGTTAATTCTTCTTCCTGATGGGAAAATAGAGTGACCTGTGCCTGTCCCAACACCAAGAGCTAGTCTCTCATTGGTTCCCCGTCTTCCCGTTCATCCTCAGGACAAATTGCAACCTGTACGGAACAGGAGGTTAAAGGTGCTGATGCTCCAAGTAGGGAGATTGCTAGTAAAGTGGCTGGAATGGCGAACCCGAGCACAAGGAGATGAGAAATGAGGTGCGTTTTAGAAACCTTTCCCCATCACACGGTGTACCATCTTCTGGGTTTCTCATGCATGTTTTCGATGTAGGAAGATGCCCTTGAACCTGGAGATTTGGGACCCATGCGATGGGTAGCACGCAGTATTACTTTAAAGGGTCTGCGTTTGCTCACCCAACCTCACCAAACCTCTCAGCCCCAAGAGTGTCCACCCTTATGTCTCATCCAGCTGTGGGTCTAGATATGGTCAATCCAGGTTGCATCACAGCCCCTGAACGACTTGTGTAAGAATTTCTCTGTCTTTCCCTGTCTTTGTTTCATGGGTTTTTAAAAGTAATTTATTTTTATAATGGGGTTTAGCTGCTTTTCACGGCTGTGTTTATGCCGCTTTACACCCACTTGACACACTAACAGAGAGATATCAATACATAGGTTTTAAGATTATTACTAGTCAGATATATTCTTGTGCGGTGAATCGGGCGTGTTGAGTCCAGTTCTCTGAGCAAGGAGTAGGTCTTGTCTATTACATATTGGGTTTATGGAACGGTATCTGAGCTAATTTGAAACTCTTGTTTTATGTATCACCCCACCTCACCTTTCCCGTTAAGCAGCCATAGTGTGTTTTCTGCATGTGTGACTCTGTTCTGTTTTGTAATTCAGTTCAAGTGTAACGGTTTTTACATTCCCTCTATAAGTGACACCTTATGAGAAGTGTCCTTTTCTGTGTGACTTATTTCACTTAGAATCGTCTTACCTAAATCCACTCATCATGCTGCTACTAGCCTTATGACATTGATTTCATGGCTGAGTGATATTCCATTGTACATAAGGACCACAACTTTTTTATCCATTTTTCGCTTTCCTGGGATATTTAAGGTGGAATGAAGTGGAGGTCCTTGTCAACAGAGCAGCCCTAAACTTTGGGGTGCTTGTGTCTTGCTGATTTTCAATTTTCCCACTTTATCCCCCCATGAGTGGAAGTGCCCTATGCTCTCTAAGCTGTGTTTTTTAGATGTTTCAGGACACACCGTACACTTCTCCAGAGTGGCTGTTGGCGATTTACATCCCGCCCATCAGTGTAGCAAGGCTCCCATTTCTCCATGGCCTGTCCTGCATTTCTGGTTTTGACACTTTTTTCAGCATGGCCCTTTTGACCGATGGGAAGCGAGACTTCTTTGTAGCGCTGATTTGCCTTTCCAGGTTGCTTGGTTGGCCAAAAAGGGCGTATGCGTTTTTTCCTGAATATATTCAGGAAAAAACGCATACGCCCTTTTTGGCCAAGGGCATCATTGTCAACGTTTTGCCGCTTTTCATGTGCTTTAAAGGCGATTCGAATCTACCTCCTGAAATCTGTTTCCTGCAATTCTGCCTTGATTTCAAATCCTCTTCTTTGCCTTCCCTCAATATATTTGTGGACGAGAGTTATCATTTATAACTCTGCAGGTTTGTGAATTGCAGTGCCCTGAGGCTCCATTTTACAAGTCGCTTTTTTGGGAGCTGGCCGCAAAAGCGCAGGATGGCTTCAGGCCCTGTTCTGGTTCCGGGGGGCAGGCTGAGCCTGTGGTTAATTCTTCTTCCTGATGGGAAAATAGAGTGACCTGTGCCTGTCCCAACACCAAGAGCTAGTCTCTCATTGGTTCCCCGTCTTCCCGTTCATCCTCAGGACAAATTGCAACCTGTACGGAACAGGAGGTTAAAGGTGCTGATGCTCCAAGTAGGGAGATTGCTAGTAAAGTGGCTGGAATGGCGAACCCGAGCACAAGGAGATGAGAAATGAGGTGCGTTTTAGAAACCTTTCCCCATCACACGGTGTACCATCTTCTGGGTTTCTCATGCATGTTTTCGATGTAGGAAGATGCCCTTGAACCTGGAGATTTGGGACCCATGCGATGGGTAGCACGCAGTATTACTTTAAAGGGTCTGCGTTTGCTCACCCAACCTCACCAAACCTCTCAGCCCCAAGAGTGTCCACCCTTATGTCTCATCCAGCTGTGGGTCTAGATATGGTCAATCCAGGTTGCATCACAGCCCCTGAACGACTTGTGTAAGAATTTCTCTGTCTTTCCCTGTCTTTGTTTCATGGGTTTTTAAAAGTAATTTATTTTTATAATGGGGTTTAGCTGCTTTTCACGGCTGTGTTTATGCCGCTTTACACCCACTTGACACACTAACAGAGAGATATCAATACATAGGTTTTAAGATTATTACTAGTCAGATATATTCTTGTGCGGTGAATCGGGCGTGTTGAGTCCAGTTCTCTGAGCAAGGAGTAGGTCTTGTCTATTACATATTGGGTTTATGGAACGGTATCTGAGCTAATTTGAAACTCTTGTTTTATGTATCACCCCACCTCACCTTTCCCGTTAAGCAGCCATAGTGTGTTTTCTGCATGTGTGACTCTGTTCTGGTTTGTAATTCAGTTCAAGTGTAACGGTTTTTACATTCCCTCTATAAGTGACACCTTATGAGAAGTGTCCTTTTCTGTGTGACTTATTTCACTTAGAATCGTCTTACCTAAATCCACTCATCATGCTGCTACTAGCCTTATGACATTGATTTCATGGCTGAGTGATATTCCATTGTACATAAGGACCACAACTTTTTTATCCATTTTTCGCTTTCCTGGGATATTTAAGGTGGAATGAAGTGGAGGTCCTTGTCAACAGAGCAGCCCTAAACTTTGGGGTGCTTGTGTCTTGCTGATTTTCAATTTTCCCACTTTATCCCCCCATGCGTGGAAGTGCCCTATGCTCTCTAAGCTGTGTTTTTTAGATGTTTCAGGACACACCGTACACTTCTCCAGAGTGGCTGTTGGCGATTTACATCCCGCCCATCAGTGTAGCAAGGCTCCCATTTCTCCATGGCCTGTCCTGCATTTCTGGTTTTGACACTTTTTTCAGCATGGCCCTTTTGACCGATGGGAAGCGAGACTTCTTTGTAGCGCTGATTTGCCTTTCCAGGTTGCTTGGTTGGCCAAAAAGGGCGTATGCGTTTTTTCCTGAATATATTCAGGAAAAAACGCATACGCCCTTTTTGGCCAAGGGCATCATTGTCAACGTTTTGCCGCTTTTCATGTGCTTTAAAGGCGATTCGAATCTACCTCCTGAAATCTGTTTCCTGCAATTCTGCCTTGATTTCAAATCCTCTTCTTTGCCTTCCCTCAATATATTTGTGGACGAGAGTTATCATTTATAACTCTGCAGGTTTGTGAATTGCAGTGCCCTGAGGCTCCATTTTACAAGTCGCTTTTTTGGGAGCTGGCCGCAAAAGCGCAGGATGGCTTCAGGCCCTGTTCTGGTTCCGGGGGGCAGGCTGAGCCTGTGGTCAATTCTTCTTCCTGATGGGAAAATAGAGTGACCTGTGCCTGTCCCAACACCAAGAGCTAGTCTCTCATTGGTTCCCCGTCTTCCCGTTCATCCTCAGGACAAATTGCAACCTGTACGGAACAGGAGGTTAAAGGTGCTGATGCTCCAAGTAGGGAGATTGCTAGTAAAGTGGCTGGAATGGCGAACCCGAGCACAAGGAGATGAGAAATGAGGTGCGTTTTAGAAACCTTTCCCCATCACACGGTGTACCATCTTCTGGGTTTCTCATGCATGTTTTCGATGTAGGAAGATGCCCTTGAACCTGGAGATTTGGGACCCATGCGATGGGTAGCACGCAGTATTACTTTAAAGGGTCTGCGTTTGCTCACCCAACCTCACCAAACCTCTCAGCCCCAAGAGTGTCCACCCTTATGTCTCATCCAGCTGTGGGTCTAGATATGGTCAATCCAGGTTGCATCACAGCCCCTGAACGACTTGTGTAAGAATTTCTCTGTCTTTCCCTGTCTTTGTTTCATGGGTTTTTAAAAGTAATTTATTTTTATAATGGGGTTTAGCTGCTTTTCACGGCTGTGTTTATGCCGCTTTACACCCACTTGACACACTAACAGAGAGATATCAATACATAGGTTTTAAGATTATTACTACTCAGATATATTCTTGTGCGGTGAATCGGGCGTGTTGAGTGCAGTTCTCTGAGCAAGGAGTAGGTCTTGTCTATTACATATTGGGTTTATGGAACGGTATCTGAGCTAATTTGAAACTCTTGTTTTATGTATCACCCCACCTCACCTTTCCCTTTAAGCAGCCATAGTGTGTTTTCTGCATGTGTGACTCTGTTCTGTTTTGTAATTCAGTTCAAGTGTAACGGTTTTTACATTCCCTCTATAAGTGACACCTTATGAGAAGTGTCCTTTTCTGTGTGACTTATTTCACTTAGAATCGTCTTACCTAAATCCACTCATCATGCTGCTACTAGCCTTATGACATTGATTTCATGGCTGAGTGATATTCCATTGTACATAAGGACCACAACTTTTTTATCCATTTTTTGCTTTCCTGGGATATTTAAGGTGGAATGAAGTGGAGGTCTTTGTCAACAGAGCAGCCCTAAACTTTGGGGTGCTTGTGTCTTGCTGATTTTCAATTTTCCCACTTTATCCCCCCATGAGTGGAAGTGCCCTATGCTCTCTAAGCTGTGTTTTTTAGATGTTTCAGGACACACCGTACACTTCTCCAGAGTGGCTGTTGGCGATTTACATCCCGCCCATCAGTGTAGCAAGGCTCCCATTTCTCCATGGCCTGTCCTGCATTTCTGGTTTTGACACTTTTTTCAGCATGGCCCTTTTGACCGATGGGAAGCGAGACTTCTTTGTAGCGCTGATTTGCCTTTCCAGGTTGCTTGGTTGGCCAAAAAGGGCGTATGCGTTTTTTCCTGAATATATTCAGGAAAAAACGCATACGCCCTTTTTGGCCAAGGGCATCATTGTCAACGTTTTGCCGCTTTTCATGTGCTTTAAAGGCGATTCGAATCTACCTCCTGAAATCTGTTTCCTGCAATTCTGCCTTGATTTCAAATCCTCTTCTTTGCCTTCCCTCAATATATTTGTGGACGAGAGTTATCATTTATAACTCTGCAGGTTTGTGAATTGCAGTGCCCTGAGGCTCCATTTTACAAGTCGCTTTTTTGGGAGCTGGCCGCAAAAGCGCAGGATGGCTTCAGGCCCTGTTCTGGTTCCGGGGGGCAGGCTGAGCCTGTGGTTAATTCTTCTTCCTGATGGGAAAATAGAGTGACCTGTGCCTGTCCCAACACCAAGAGCTAGTCTCTCATTGGTTCCCCGTCTTCCCGTTCATCCTCAGGACAAATTGCAACCTGTACGGAACAGGAGGTTAAAGGTGCTGATGCTCCAAGTAGGGAGATTGCTAGTAAAGTGGCTGGAATGGCGAACCCGAGCACAAGGAGATGAGAAATGAGGTGCGTTTTAGAAACCTTTCCCCATCACACGGTGTACCATCTTCTGGGTTTCTCATGCATGTTTTCGATGTAGGAAGATGCCCTTGAACCTGGAGATTTGGGACCCATGCGATGGGTAGCACGCAGTATTACTTTAAAGGGTCTGCGTTTGCTCACCCAACCTCACCAAACCTCTCAGCCCCAAGAGTGTCCACCCTTATGTCTCATCCAGCTGTGGGTCTAGATATGGTCAATCCAGGTTGCATCACAGCCCCTGAACGACTTGTGTAAGAATTTCTCTGTCTTTCCCTGTCTTTGTTTCATGGGTTTTTAAAAGTAATTTATTTTTATAATGGGGTTTAGCTGCTTTTCACGGCTGTGTTTATGCCGCTTTACACCCACTTGACACACTAACAGAGAGATATCAATACATAGGTTTTAAGATTATTACTAGTCAGATATATTCTTGTGCGGTGAATCGGGCGTGTTGAGTGCAGTTCTCTGAGCAAGGAGTAGGTCTTGTCTATTACATATTGGGTTTATGGAACGGTATCTGAGCTAATTTGAAACTCTTGTTTTATGTATCACCCCACCTCACCTTTCCCGTTAAGCAGCCATAGTGTGTTTTCTGCATGTGTGACTCTGTTCTGTTTTGTAATTCAGTTCAAGTGTAACGGTTTTTACATTCCCTCTATAAGTGACACCTTATGAGAAGTGTCCTTTTCTGTGTGACTTATTTCACTTAGAATCGTCTTACCTAAATCCACTCATCATGCTGCTACTAGCCTTATGACATTGATTTCATGGCTGAGTGATATTCCATTGTACATAAGGACCACAACTTTTTTATCCATTTTTCGCTTTCCTGGGATATTTAAGGTGGAATGAAGTGGAGGTCCTTGTCAACAGAGCAGCCCTAAACTTTGGGGTGCTTGTGTCTTGCTGATTTTCAATTTTCCCACTTTATCCCCCCATGAGTGGAAGTGCCCTATGCTCTCTAAGCTGTGTTTTTTAGATGTTTCAGGACACACCGTACACTTCTCCAGAGTGGCTGTTGGCGATTTACATCCCGCCCATCAGTGTAGCAAGGCTCCCATTTCTCCATGGCCTGTCCTGCATTTCTGGTTTTGACACTTTTTTCAGCATGGCCCTTTTGACCGATGGGAAGCGAGACTTCTTTGTAGCGCTGATTTGCCTTTCCAGGTTGCTTGGTTGGCCAAAAAGGGCGTATGCGTTTTTGCCTGAATATATTCAGGAAAAAACGCATACGCCCTTTTTGGCCAAGGGCATCATTGTCAACGTTTTGCCGCTTTTCATGTGCTTTAAAGGCGATTCGAATCTACCTCCTGAAATCTGTTTCCTGCAATTCTGCCTTGATTTCAAATCCTCTTCTTTGCCTTCCCTCAATATATTTGTGGACGAGAGTTATCATTTATAACTCTGCAGGTTTGTGAATTGCAGTGCCCTGAGGCTCCATTTTACAAGTCGCTTTTTTGGGAGCTGGCCGCAAAAGCGCAGGATGGCTTCAGGCCCTGTTCTGGTTCCGGGGGGCAGGCTGAGCCTGTGGTTAATTCTTCTTCCTGATGGGAAAATAGAGTGACCTGTGCCTGTCCCAACACCAAGAGCTAGTCTCTCATTGGTTCCCCGTCTTCCCGTTCATCCTCAGGACAAATTGCAACCTGTACGGAACAGGAGGTTAAAGGTGCTGATGCTCCAAGTAGGGAGATTGCTAGTAAAGTGGCTGGAATGGCGAACCCGAGCACAAGGAGATGAGAAATGAGGTGCGTTTTAGAAACCTTTCCCCATCACACGGTGTACCATCTTCTGGGTTTCTCATGCATGTTTTCGATGTAGGAAGATGCCCTTGAACCTGGAGATTTGGGACCCATGCGATGGGTAGCACGCAGTATTACTTTAAAGGGTCTGCGTTTGCTCACCCAACCTCACCAAACCTCTCAGCCCCAAGAGTGTCCACCCTTATGTCTCATCCAGCTGTGGGTCTAGATATGGTCAATCCAGGTTGCATCACAGCCCCTGAACGACTTGTGTAAGAATTTCTCTGTCTTTCCCTGTCTTTGTTTCATGGGTTTTTAAAAGTAATTTATTTTTATAATGGGGTTTAGCTGCTTTTCACGGCTGTGTTTATGCCGCTTTACACCCACTTGACACACTAACAGAGAGATATCAATACATAGGTTTTAAGATTATTACTAGTCAGATATATTCTTGTGCGGTGAATCGGGCGTGTTGAGTCCAGTTCTCTGAGCAAGGAGTAGGTCTTGTCTATTACATATTGGGTTTATGGAACGGTATCTGAGCTAATTTGAAACTCTTGTTTTATGTATCACCCCACCTCACCTTTCCCTTTAAGCAGCCATAGTGTGTTTTCTGCATGTGTGACTCTGTTCTGTTTTGTAATTCAGTTCAAGTGTAACGGTTTTTACATTCCCTCTATAAGTGACACCTTATGAGAAGTGTCCTTTTCTGTGTGACTTATTTCACTTAGAATCGTCTTACCTAAATCCACTCATCATGCTGCTACTAGCCTTATGACATTGATTTCATGGCTGAGTGATATTCCATTGTACATAAGGACCACAACTTTTTTATCCATTTTTTGCTTTCCTGGGATATTTAAGGTGGAATGAAGTGGAGGTCTTTGTCAACAGAGCAGCCCTAAACTTTGGGGTGCTTGTGTCTTGCTGATTTTCAATTTTCCCACTTTATCCCCCCATGAGTGGAAGTGCCCTATGCTCTCTAAGCTGTGTTTTTTAGATGTTTCAGGACACACCGTACACTTCTCCAGAGTGGCTGTTGGCGATTTACATCCCGCCCATCAGTGTAGCAAGGCTCCCATTTCTCCATGGCCTGTCCTGCATTTCTGGTTTTGACACTTTTTTCAGCATGGCCCTTTTGACCGATGGGAAGCGAGACTTCTTTGTAGCGCTGATTTGCCTTTCCAGGTTGCTTGGTTGGCCAAAAAGGGCGTATGCGTTTTTTCCTGAATATATTCAGGAAAAAACGCATACGCCCTTTTTGGCCAAGGGCATCATTGTCAACGTTTTGCCGCTTTTCATGTGCTTTAAAGGCGATTCGAATCTACCTCCTGAAATCTGTTTCCTGCAATTCTGCCTTGATTTCAAATCCTCTTCTTTGCCTTCCCTCAATATATTTGTGGACGAGAGTTATCATTTATAACTCTGCAGGTTTGTGAATTGCAGTGCCCTGAGGCTCCATTTTACAAGTCGCTTTTTTGGGAGCTGGCCGCAAAAGCGCAGGATGGCTTCAGGCCCTGTTCTGGTTCCGGGGGGCAGGCTGAGCCTGTGGTTAATTCTTCTTCCTGATGGGAAAATAGAGTGACCTGTGCCTGTCCCAACACCAAGAGCTAGTCTCTCATTGGTTCCCCGTCTTCCCGTTCATCCTCAGGACAAATTGCAACCTGTACGGAACAGGAGGTTAAAGGTGCTGATGCTCCAAGTAGGGAGATTGCTAGTAAAGTGGCTGGAATGGCGAACCCGAGCACAAGGAGATGAGAAATGAGGTGCGTTTTAGAAACCTTTCCCCATCACACGGTGTACCATCTTCTGGGTTTCTCATGCATGTTTTCGATGTAGGAAGATGCCCTTGAACCTGGAGATTTGGGACCCATGCGATGGGTAGCACGCAGTATTACTTTAAAGGGTCTGCGTTTGCTCACCCAACCTCACCAAACCTCTCAGCCCCAAGAGTGTCCACCCTTATGTCTCATCCAGCTGTGGGTCTAGATATGGTCAATCCAGGTTGCATCACAGCCCCTGAACGACTTGTGTAAGAATTTCTCTGTCTTTCCCTGTCTTTGTTTCATGGGTTTTTAAAAGTAATTTATTTTTATAATGGGGTTTAGCTGCTTTTCACGGCTGTGTTTATGCCGCTTTACACCCACTTGACACACTAACAGGGAGATATCAATACATAGGTTTTAAGATTATTACTAGTCAGATATATTCTTGTGCGGTGAATCGGGCGTGTTGAGTCCAGTTCTCTGAGCAAGGAGTAGGTCTTGTCTATTACATATTGGGTTTATGGAACGGTATCTGAGCTAATTTGAAACTCTTGTTTTATGTATCACCCCACCTCACCTTTCCCGTTAAGCAGCCATAGTGTGTTTTCTGCATGTGTGACTCTGTTCTGTTTTGTAATTCAGTTCAAGTGTAACGGTTTTTACATTCCCTCTATAAGTGACACCTTATGAGAAGTGTCCTTTTCTGTGTGACTTATTTCACTTAGAATCGTCTTACCTAAATCCACTCATCATGCTGCTACTAGCCTTATGACATTGATTTCATGGCTGAGTGATATTCCATTGTACATAAGGACCACAACTTTTTTATCCATTTTTCGCTTTCCTGGGATATTTAAGGTGGAATGAAGTGGAGGTCCTTGTCAACAGAGCAGCCCTAAACTTTGGGGTGCTTGTGTCTTGCTGATTTTCAATTTTCCCACTTTATCCCCCCATGAGTGGAAGTGCCCTATGCTCTCTAAGCTGTGTTTTTTAGATGTTTCAGGACACACCGTACACTTCTCCAGAGTGGCTGTTGGCGATTTACATCCCGCCCATCAGTGTAGCAAGGCTCCCATTTCTCCATGGCCTGTCCTGCATTTCTGGTTTTGACACTTTTTTCAGCATGGCCCTTTTGACCGATGGGAAGCGAGACTTCTTTGTAGCGCTGATTTGCCTTTCCAGGTTGCTTGGTTGGCCAAAAAGGGCGTATGCGTTTTTTCCTGAATATATTCAGGAAAAAACGCATACGCCCTTTTTGGCCAAGGGCATCATTGTCAACGTTTTGCCGCTTTTCATGTGCTTTAAAGGCGATTCGAATCTACCTCCTGAAATCTGTTTCCTGCAATTCTGCCTTGATTTCAAATCCTCTTCTTTGCCTTCCCTCAATATATTTGTGGACGAGAGTTATCATTTATAACTCTGCAGGTTTGTGAATTGCAGTGCCCTGAGGCTCCATTTTACAAGTCGCTTTTTTGGGAGCTGGCCGCAAAAGCGCAGGATGGCTTCAGGCCCTGTTCTGGTTCCGGGGGGCAGGCTGAGCCTGTGGTTAATTCTTCTTCCTGATGGGAAAATAGAGTGACCTGTGCCTGTCCCAACACCAAGAGCTAGTCTCTCATTGGTTCCCCGTCTTCCCGTTCATCCTCAGGACAAATTGCAACCTGTACGGAACAGGAGGTTAAAGGTGCTGATGCTCCAAGTAGGGAGATTGCTAGTAAAGTGGCTGGAATGGCGAACCCGAGCACAAGGAGATGAGAAATGAGGTGCGTTTTAGAAACCTTTCCCCATCACACGGTGTACCATCTTCTGGGTTTCTCATGCATGTTTTCGATGTAGGAAGATGCCCTTGAACCTGGAGATTTGGGACCCATGCGATGGGTAGCACGCACTATTACTTTAAAGGGTCTGCGTTTGCTCACCCAACCTCACCAAACCTCTCAGCCCCAAGAGTGTCCACCCTTATGTCTGATCCAGCTGTGGGTCTAGATATGGTCAATCCAGGTTGCATCACAGCCCCTGAACGAATTGTGTAAGAATTTCTCTGTCTTTCCCTGTCTTTGTTTCATGGGTTTTTAAAAGTAATTTATTTTTATAATGGGGTTTAGCTGCTTTTCACGGCTGTGTTTATGCCGCTTTACACCCACTTGACACACTAACAGAGAGATATCAATACATAGGTTTTAAGATTATTACTAGTCAGATATATTCTTGTGCGGTGAATCGGGCGTGTTGAGTCCAGTTCTCTGAGCAAGGAGTAGGTCTTGTCTATTACATATTGGGTTTATGGAACGGTATCTGAGCTAATTTGAAACTCTTGTTTTATGTATCACCCCACCTCACCTTTCCCGTTAAGCAGCCATAGTGTGTTTTCTGCATGTGTGACTCTGTTCTGTTTTGTAATTCAGTTCAAGTGTAACGGTTTTTACATTCCCTCTATAAGTGACACCTTATGAGAAGTGTCCTTTTCTGTGTGACTTATTTCACTTAGAATCGTCTTACCTAAATCCACTCATCATGCTGCTACTAGCCTTATGACATTGATTTCATGGCTGAGTGATATTCCATTGTACATAAGGACCACAACTTTTTTATCCATTTTTCGCTTTCCTGGGATATTTAAGGTGGAATGAAGTGGAGGTCCTTGTCAACAGAGCAGCCCTAAACTTTGGGGTGCTTGTGTCTTGCTGATTTTCAATTTTCCCACTTTATCCCCCCATGAGTGGAAGTGCCCTATGCTCTCTAAGCTGTGTTTTTTAGATGTTTCAGGACACACCGTACACTTCTCCAGAGTGGCTGTTGGCGATTTACATCCCGCCCATCAGTGTAGCAAGGCTCCCATTTCTCCATGGCCTGTCCTGCATTTCTGGTTTTGACACTTTTTTCAGCATGGCCCTTTTGACCGATGGGAAGCGAGACTTCTTTGTAGCGCTGATTTGCCTTTCCAGGTTGCTTGGTTGGCCAAAAAGGGCGTATGCGTTTTTTCCTGAATATATTCAGGAAAAAACGCATACGCCCTTTTTGGCCAAGGGCATCATTGTCAACGTTTTGCCGCTTTTCATGTGCTTTAAAGGCGATTCGAATCTACCTCCTGAAATCTGTTTCCTGCAATTCTGCCTTGATTTCAAATCCTCTTCTTTGCCTTCCCTCAATATATTTGTGGACGAGAGTTATCATTTATAACTCTGCAGGTTTGTGAATTGCAGTGCCCTGAGGCTCCATTTTACAAGTCGCTTTTTTGGGAGCTGGCCGCAAAAGCGCAGGATGGCTTCAGGCCCTGTTCTGGTTCCGGGGGGCAGGCTGAGCCTGTGGTTAATTCTTCTTCCTGATGGGAAAATAGAGTGACCTGTGCCTGTCCCAACACCAAGAGCTAGTCTCTCATTGGTTCCCCGTCTTCCCGTTCATCCTCAGGACAAATTGCAACCTGTACGGAACAGGAGGTTAAAGGTGCTGATGCTCCAAGTAGGGAGATTGCTAGTAAAGTGGCTGGAATGGCGAACCCGAGCACAAGGAGATGAGAAATGAGGTGCGTTTTAGAAACCTTTCCCCATCACACGGTGTACCATCTTCTGGGTTTCTCATGCATGTTTTCGATGTAGGAAGATGCCCTTGAACCTGGAGATTTGGGACCCATGCGATGGGTAGCACGCAGTATTACTTTAAAGGGTCTGCGTTTGCTCACCCAACCTCACCAAACCTCTCAGCCCCAAGAGTGTCCACCCTTATGTCTCATCCAGCTGTGGGTCTAGATATGGTCAATCCAGGTTGCATCACAGCCCCTGAACGACTTGTGTAAGAATTTCTCTGTCTTTCCCTGTCTTTGTTTCATGGGTTTTTAAAAGTAATTTATTTTTATAATGGGGTTTAGCTGCTTTTCACGGCTGTGTTTATGCCGCTTTACACCCACTTGACACACTAACAGAGAGATATCAATACATAGGTTTTAAGATTATTACTAGTCAGATATATTCTTGTGCGGTGAATCGGGCGTGTTGAGTCCAGTTCTCTGAGCAAGGAGTAGGTCTTGTCTATTACATATTGGGTTTATGGAACGGTATCTGAGCTAATTTGAAACTCTTGTTTTATGTATCACCCCACCTCACCTTTCCCGTTAAGCAGCCATAGTGTGTTTTCTGCATGTGTGACTCTGTTCTGGTTTGTAATTCAGTTCAAGTGTAACGGTTTTTACATTCCCTCTATAAGTGACACCTTATGAGAAGTGTCCTTTTCTGTGTGACTTATTTCACTTAGAATCGTCTTACCTAAATCCACTCATCATGCTGCTACTAGCCTTATGACATTGATTTCATGGCTGAGTGATATTCCATTGTACATAAGGACCACAACTTTTTATCCATTTTTCGCTTTCCTGGGATATTTAAGGTGGAATGAAGTGGAGGTCCTTGTCAACAGAGCAGCCCTAAACTTTGGGGTGCTTGTGTCTTGCTGATTTTCAATTTTCCCACTTTATCCCCCCATGCGTGGAAGTGCCCTATGCTCTCTAAGCTGTGTTTTTTAGATGTTTCAGGACACACCGTACACTTCTCCAGAGTGGCTGTTGGCGATTTACATCCCGCCCATCAGTGTAGCAAGGCTCCCATTTCTCCATGGCCTGTCCTGCATTTCTGGTTTTGACACTTTTTTCAGCATGGCCCTTTTGACCGATGGGAAGCGAGACTTCTTTGTAGCGCTGATTTGCCTTTCCAGGTTGCTTGGTTGGCCAAAAAGGGCGTATGCGTTTTTTCCTGAATATATTCAGGAAAAAACGCATACGCCCTTTTTGGCCAAGGGCATCATTGTCAACGTTTTGCCGCTTTTCATGTGCTTTAAAGGCGATTCGAATCTACCTCCTGAAATCTGTTTCCTGCAATTCTGCCTTGATTTCAAATCCTCTTCTTTGCCTTCCCTCAATATATTTGTGGACGAGAGTTATCATTTATAACTCTGCAGGTTTGTGAATTGCAGTGCCCTGAGGCTCCATTTTACAAGTCGCTTTTTTGGGAGCTGGCCGCAAAAGCGCAGGATGGCTTCAGGCCCTGTTCTGGTTCCGGGGGGCAGGCTGAGCCTGTGGTTAATTCTTCTTCCTGATGGGAAAATAGAGTGACCTGTGCCTGTCCCAACACCAAGAGCTAGTCTCTCATTGGTTCCCCGTCTTCCCGTTCATCCTCAGGACAAATTGCAACCTGTACGGAACAGGAGGTTAAAGGTGCTGATGCTCCAAGTAGGGAGATTGCTAGTAAAGTGGCTGGAATGGCGAACCCGAGCACAAGGAGATGAGAAATGAGGTGCGTTTTAGAAACCTTTCCCCATCACACGGTGTACCATCTTCTGGGTTTCTCATGCATGTTTTCGATGTAGGAAGATGCCCTTGAACCTGGAGATTTGGGACCCATGCGATGGGTAGCACGCACTATTACTTTAAAGGGTCTGCGTTTGCTCACCCAACCTCACCAAACCTCTCAGCCCCAAGAGTGTCCACCCTTATGTCTGATCCAGCTGTGGGTCTAGATATGGTCAATCCAGGTTGCATCACAGCCCCTGAACGAATTGTGTAAGAATTTCTCTGTCTTTCCCTGTCTTTGTTTCATGGGTTTTTAAAAGTAATTTATTTTTATAATGGGGTTTAGCTGCTTTTCACGGCTGTGTTTATGCCGCTTTACACCCACTTGACACACTAACAGAGAGATATCAATACATAGGTTTTAAGATTATTACTAGTCAGATATATTCTTGTGCGGTGAATCGGGCGTGTTGAGTCCAGTTCTCTGAGCAAGGAGTAGGTCTTGTCTATTACATATTGGGTTTATGGAACGGTATCTGAGCTAATTTGAAACTCTTGTTTTATGTATCACCCCACCTCACCTTTCCCGTTAAGCAGCCATAGTGTGTTTTCTGCATGTGTGACTCTGTTCTGTTTTGTAATTCAGTTCAAGTGTAACGGTTTTTACATTCCCTCTATAAGTGACACCTTATGAGAAGTGTCCTTTTCTGTGTGACTTAT
This sequence comes from Balaenoptera physalus, assembly GCF_965194825.1. Lineage (NCBI taxonomy): Eukaryota > Metazoa > Chordata > Mammalia > Artiodactyla > Balaenopteridae > Balaenoptera > Balaenoptera physalus. The sequence goes on along the minus strand of NW_028125455.1, from coordinate 3,231 downwards.
TTCACTTAGAATCGTCTTACCTAAATCCACTCATCATGCTGCTACTAGCCTTATGACATTGATTTCATGGCTGAGTGATATTCCATTGTACATAAGGACCACAACTTTTTTATCCATTTTTCGCTTTCCTGGGATATTTAAGGTGGAATGAAGTGGAGGTCCTTGTCAACAGAGCAGCCCTAAACTTTGGGGTGCTTGTGTCTTGCTGATTTTCAATTTTCCCACTTTATCCCCCCATGAGTGGAAGTGCCCTATGCTCTCTAAGCTGTGTTTTTTAGATGTTTCAGGACACACCGTACACTTCTCCAGAGTGGCTGTTGGCGATTTACATCCCGCCCATCAGTGTAGCAAGGCTCCCATTTCTCCATGGCCTGTCCTGCATTTCTGGTTTTGACACTTTTTTCAGCATGGCCCTTTTGACCGATGGGAAGCGAGACTTCTTTGTAGCGCTGATTTGCCTTTCCAGGTTGCTTGGTTGGCCAAAAAGGGCGTATGCGTTTTTTCCTGAATATATTCAGGAAAAAACGCATACGCCCTTTTTGGCCAAGGGCATCATTGTCAACGTTTTGCCGCTTTTCATGTGCTTTAAAGGCGATTCGAATCTACCTCCTGAAATCTGTTTCCTGCAATTCTGCCTTGATTTCAAATCCTCTTCTTTGCCTTCCCTCAATATATTTGTGGACGAGAGTTATCATTTATAACTCTGCAGGTTTGTGAATTGCAGTGCCCTGAAGCTCCATTTTACAAGTCGCTTTTTTGGGAGCTGGCCGCAAAAGCGCAGGATGGCTTCAGGCCCTGTTCTGGTTCCGGGGGGCAGGCTGAGCCTGTGGTTAATTCTTCTTCCTGATGGGAAAATAGAGTGACCTGTGCCTGTCCCAACACCAAGAGCTAGTCTCTCATTGGTTCCCCGTCTTCCCGTTCATCCTCAGGACAAATTGCAACCTGTACGGAACAGGAGGTTAAAGGTGCTGATGCTCCAAGTAGGGAGATTGCTAGTAAAGTGGCTGGAATGGCGAACCCGAGCACAAGGAGATGAGAAATGAGGTGCGTTTTAGAAACCTTTCCCCATCACACGGTGTACCATCTTCTGGGTTTCTCATGCATGTTTTCGATGTAGGAAGATGCCCTTGAACCTGGAGATTTGGGACCCATGCGATGGGTAGCACGCAGTATTACTTTAAAGGGTCTGCGTTTGCTCACCCAACCTCACCAAACCTCTCAGCCCCAAGAGTGTCCACCCTTATGTCTCATCCAGCTGTGGGTCTAGATATGGTCAATCCAGGTTGCATCACAGCCCCTGAACGACTTGTGTAAGAATTTCTCTGTCTTTCCCTGTCTTTGTTTCATGGGTTTTTAAAAGTAATTTATTTTTATAATGGGGTTTAGCTGCTTTTCACGGCTGTGTTTATGCCGCTTTACACCCACTTGACACACTAACAGAGAGATATCAATACATAGGTTTTAAGATTATTACTAGTCAGATATATTCTTGTGCGGTGAATCGGGCGTGTTGAGTCCAGTTCTCTGAGCAAGGAGTAGGTCTTGTCTATTACATATTGGGTTTATGGAACGGTATCTGAGCTAATTTGAAACTCTTGTTTTATGTATCACCCCACCTCACCTTTCCCGTTAAGCAGCCATAGTGTGTTTTCTGCATGTGTGACTCTGTTCTGGTTTGTAATTCAGTTCAAGTGTAACGGTTTTTACATTCCCTCTATAAGTGACACCTTATGAGAAGTGTCCTTTTCTGTGTGACTTATTTCACTTAGAATCGTCTTACCTAAATCCACTCATCATGCTGCTACTAGCCTTATGACATTGATTTCATGGCTGAGTGATATTCCATTGTACATAAGGACCACAACTTTTTTATCCATTTTTCGCTTTCCTGGGATATTTAAGGTGGAATGAAGTGGAGGTCCTTGTCAACAGAGCAGCCCTAAACTTTGGGGTGCTTGTGTCTTGCTGATTTTCAATTTTCCCACTTTATCCCCCCATGCGTGGAAGTGCCCTATGCTCTCTAAGCTGTGTTTTTTAGATGTTTCAGGACACACCGTACACTTCTCCAGAGTGGCTGTTGGCGATTTACATCCCGCCCATCAGTGTAGCAAGGCTCCCATTTCTCCATGGCCTGTCCTGCATTTCTGGTTTTGACACTTTTTTCAGCATGGCCCTTTTGACCGATGGGAAGCGAGACTTCTTTGTAGCGCTGATTTGCCTTTCCAGGTTGCTTGGTTGGCCAAAAAGGGCGTATGCGTTTTTTCCTGAATATATTCAGGAAAAAACGCATACGCCCTTTTTGGCCAAGGGCATCATTGTCAACGTTTTGCCGCTTTTCATGTGCTTTAAAGGCGATTCGAATCTACCTCCTGAAATCTGTTTCCTGCAATTCTGCCTTGATTTCAAATCCTCTTCTTTGCCTTCCCTCAATATATTTGTGGACGAGAGTTATCATTTATAACTCTGCAGGTTTGTGAATTGCAGTGCCCTGAGGCTCCATTTTACAAGTCGCTTTTTTGGGAGCTGGCCGCAAAAGCGCAGGATGGCTTCAGGCCCTGTTCTGGTTCCGGGGGGCAGGCTGAGCCTGTGGTTAATTCTTCTTCCTGATGGGAAAATAGAGTGACCTGTGCCTGTCCCAACACCAAGAGCTAGTCTCTCATTGGTTCCCCGTCTTCCCGTTCATCCTCAGGACAAATTGCAACCTGTACGGAACAGGAGGTTAAAGGTGCTGATGCTCCAAGTAGGGAGATTGCTAGTAAAGTGGCTGGAATGGCGAACCCGAGCACAAGGAGATGAGAAATGAGGTGCGTTTTAGAAACCTTTCCCCATCACACGGTGTACCATCTTCTGGGTTTCTCATGCATGTTTTCGATGTAGGAAGATGCCCTTGAACCTGGAGATTTGGGACCCATGCGATGGGTAGCACGCAGTATTACTTTAAAGGGTCTGCGTTTGCTCACCCAACCTCACCAAAACTCTCAGCCCCAAGAGTGTCCACCCTTATGTCTCATCCAGCTGTGGGTCTAGATATGGTCAATCCAGGTTGCATCACAGCCCCTGAACGACTTGTGTAAGAATTTCTCTGTCTTTCCCTGTCTTTGTTTCATGGGTTTTTAAAAGTAATTTATTTTTATAATGGGGTTTAGCTGCTTTTCACGGCTGTGTTTATGCCGCTTTACACCCACTTGACACACTAACAGAGAGATATCAATACATAGGTTTTAAGATTAT